>NW_007732976.1:69090-94516 GCF_000696425.1 Galeopterus variegatus | reverse complement strand
CGCCGCGCACGCGCGCCGTCCCCGCGCCGTCCTCCCGGCGTGCCCCGCGGGGGTTGCCTCTGCGTCGGGGTCGCTGCGACGCGTGAGGACGCTGGAGGCCTCGTCCACCTCCGGCCGCTCGAGCATGGAGGGCAGCCGGGGGGATCGCGCGGCCTCCGAAGTCCGGTGCAGCCGGGCCTCGGGGACGCGCAGCCCCGGGAGCTCTGCGGAGCGGCGCCCCCACCCCGACGCCTCGGCCCCGGCGGGCTGCAGGCCAGCTCTGGAGCCGGGGTTGCCTTGGTGCCGTCCCGGTCGGTGTCCACCCCGGCGACATCCGCGGCGAGGCACGGAGAGAGCAGAGCCTTGCCCGCTGAGCTCCCGCGGTGTCCCCCGGCCACGCGAGGGGAGGGGCGGCCCGTCTGCAGCCGTCGGCTCCGGCTCTGAGCTCCCGAGCCTGGGCCGCTGAGAGCCTCGTCGGCACGCGGCAGGCTTTGAAGGAAAGTGAGTCCTCAGAGAAGCCCTGCGGAGCAGGTGGATCCTGTTCGGCACCCAGCAGAGCCGCTTGGCTCCCCGTCCCCCTGTCACCCTCCCCAGCAGGGTGCCTGCTCCTCATTCGTGCCCGGAGCCTCTCCCAGCCCCCGTGGGCCTGGTCCTGCTGGCCCCTGCGCCCTCCGTTCCCACAGCCCAGCCGCGCCCGGTGCCCGTGCACCATGCTCCTCCAGGCGCTGCACAGCTAGCTGCGTCAGAGGCCAGGAGCTGTGTCTGCTCGGGCGACGGGGACTGTTGGTCCCCGTTTCCTTGCACTTGCTTCAGCCTCGTGAACTGGCTCTGGCCCTGTCCCAGCAGCCCATGAACAGGGCCAGGGATCTGCACATCCCCGAAGCTGCAGCCTAACATCTGTCTTCCTAGGCCAGGGGATTCACATGTTGCGTGCATACTCAGCTCCACATTAATAGACAGTATATTCGCTTTTTAAATGCTTTATCAATGCCAACATTGGAGGGCCCTCCGGCAAAGGAGCTGTTTATACATGCCCAGAACGCTCCAGAAAAACAGATGAAATAGCTGGACCGTGCTGTCCTTCACTGGGGACTCTGACAGTGACCCAGCTGATAACTTAGGATAACTGGAGACGTACAGGCTCCAGGAGACTTCAGCGCCTTCGTGAAGTGCCCAGGTAGTGGTCAGAACACGATGGGAGTAGGACTGGCACCCTAACCGAGCTTCTCCCTATTGGCTCTCCGTTCAGCCATGCGAAGGGGAAAAAGAAGACAGGAAGGGTGTGGAGGGACAGGGAGGCATCTGAGTGATGCACACACTCCTGCAGCTGGAGGGTGGGAGGGGTGGGGTGGAGTGGAGCCTTCAGCGCACCCTCAGGCTCAGCTTGGCTCTGGATGCACAACTCAGGCTCACCCGGGGGGAAAGTGTTGGAACCCCTGCTTTTTTTTTCTCTCACACCTTTGGATTTCTCTCTCTCATGCATTCCGCAATCTTCAGGGTTTATGGATGCAGCACAAACCCACCTTTGGTCATGTTTAATTGATGCTGTGTGCTGCCCTAGTCCATGGAGCTGAAGGCTGGGGTGGGGGTGGGACACTGTCTCCTCCCACACCACCTGCCACCCTGGGGTTGCAATTCAAGGAAAGCAGGTCTCATGCGAGTTTTCGTTCATTTGAAATTCTGTCCCAGGTGCAGATATGTATTGTCGGGCAGGCCAGCGGCTTTCTAGCAGGTACGGGGACTTCTAGACCCGTAGCATGAGCCCAAGTCTCTGGCCACTGGACCTGCGACCTGCCGATGCTTGTCTTTCTTGCAAGGAAATGGCTCCCACAGGATTTACTAGCCCACCCAAGAAAATGATTCCATCTTTGAAAAGTCTTTGATAACAGCAACCATGTTTATGAGCAGACCTCCAAGTGCTGGTTTGTAAGGTGGTATTTGAGGAACTGAACCTGTTGAATATGAGCATCAGCTTAGAGTCCTTCAGAGGCTAACTGTTCACCCCCAGAGGGAAGCTGCCACTCATCTTTAGGTCCTAGGGAAGCTTAGAACTCGTGTGCACACACGTATCCGCTGCTACACAGACTGGGTAACAGAGCCCAGGGCTTGTCACTGGTTCCTGGTTCCTGGTGGGGGAGGGGGAGGGGTGGAATCTAGAGAAAGAGGGGAGGCTGATACTGTCCAGGGCCAGAAGAGCCCAGGACACTTTCTCCTGGGGCCCGCTGTGCCTGTCCCCCCTCCCCCAAGGGCATTTCCTTACTTCATTTGTGGTAAGCCACAAGCCAAAAGGGCTCTTGGTATGATCCCAAGCTTTTCACCTTATTTTTTGGCTTCCAGGAACTGCTCACAGCCACCTCTGTGGATGGACACCTAGCAGTTTCTCTGAACACCTGGATCAGGATTCCCAGCAGCGGGGCTGAGGTCAGAGGGGAAGGAATAGAACAGCAGCTCTCCCTGAGTGTGATGTTTGACAGGGACAAGGAGCATGGTGATTCTCCAAATTACTATTTTACATTCATTTAAAATGATATTCAGGTTAGCCTTTTTTCTCTTTTAAATCAAATTTACTGATAAACAATTTATATAAAGTCCATTCTAAGTGTGCAGTTCTGTGAGTTTTGATAGATGTCTTTGCCCATGCAACCCCTGTTACAGCGAAGACGTAGAATATGTCCATTGCTTAAAAACAAAAACTCCTTGTCTCTTTGTGGTCAGTCTGTTTTCCACCGCTGTGGAACAGTCAAGTCTGTTCTAGAATTTTACATAAGTGGAATCATTCAGTTTTTTTGTGTCTGGCTTCTTCTACTTATCAGAGTGTTCCTCTTAATTGTTCCTTTTAATTGCCGAGTAGAATTCCTTGGTATGGATGTACCACAGTTTGATTAACCATTTAACTGTTGATGGACATTAGGGATGTTTCCATTTTTGGCTCCTATGAATTAGTCTGTTATGAGCTTTTGAGTACAAGTCTTTTATGGTCATATTTAAAATTTCTCTTGAGTAAATACCTGGAAGTAGAAATGATACGCATATATTTAACATCTTAGGAAACTACCAAATAATTTGCCAATGTAGTTGTATCATTTTACATTGCTGCCAGCAGCTTTTGAGAGTTCCAGTTGCTTTAAACCAGTGTTTGGTATTTTCTATCTTTTAAAATGTATTCCTTGTAGTGGGTGATATCCCACTGTGAAATGCCACTGTGGTTTTGATTTATATTTTTCTGATTCCTGATGATGTTGAGCATTTTTATGTGCTCATTGGTCATATATCATCTTTTATGAACTTTTTTTCCCCAAATCTTTTGCCTGTCTGGGTTGTATGAACTCATATCATTAAGTTGTGAGAGTTCATTATATATTCCAGGTAGGAGTACTTGTTAGATACATGTATTGTGAGTATTTTCTCCCATGTGTTGCTTGTCATTATGGTGTCTTTCAAGGAGCAAAAGTTAAACACTTTTGTGATATCCAGTTTATTCACATTTTAATGATGAATGCTTTTTGAATTCTCTTTCCATTCCATTGGGTTTTGCTTTGTGTGTTTTGAAGCTCTGTTATTAGGTGCATACGCATTTAGGATTGTTATGTCCTCTTGATGAATTGACCCATTTGTCATTATGAACAGTCCTTCTTTATCCCAGGTGATATTCTTTGTTTTGAAGTCTTCTTTGTCTCATGATAACATAACTACTTTAGCTTTCTTTTGATAGTATTTTCCTGGCACATTCTTTTTTCTCCTTTTAATTTTAACCCTCTGTGTTTTTGTATTTAAAATGGATTTCTTGTGGGCATCTTAGAGTTAGTTTTTCCTTGTTTATCCCAGTTGACAAGTTCTTCCATTTAATTGGGGTGTTACATCATTTAAATTTAATATTGTTATTAATATGATTTTTTTCATTTGACCTGTGAGTTCTTTGTTGTTTTTCCTTTTTTAATTCCTTCTCTTTAAAATTATTTTTGTGTTTTTGGGGGATTCAGATGTATTTTCTTTATTGGTTTCTCAGTTAGAGCTTTTTGTTTTAATTGTTTAGTGTTTTTTCTTCAGTTGTCAATTTGCAGCTTAAACTTAAGCCAATCCACCCTCAAATAATATTATATCCCTTCACGTAGATTGTAACAACTTTAAACAGTAAAGTTCAGTCTCTGTCCTTCTGTTTCTTGTTGTCATACATTTAACTCTTACATATGCGATCAGGTCCATGATACGTTATTTTTGCTTTAAACAGTCAGTTCTACTTTAAGTTATTTTAAAATGAGCAAAAATCTATTTTACGTTTATACATATATTTACCCATTCCTTCTCTCTTGATTCCTTTATATAAATCCTGGTTTCTAGCTGCTATTTATCCCTTTAGCCTCAATAACTTCCTTTAGCATTTCTTACTATGCAGATCTCCTGGTAGTGAATTCTATCAACTGTTGCTTACACGAAAATGTTTTTAATTTGCCTTCATTTTCTGAAAGATATTTTTCCTAATTATAGAACTCTGGGTGGATGAGCATTTTTTCTTCTGCCACATACAACATATTGCTCCGTTGTCTCCTGACTCTCACTGCTTGTGATGAGTCACAGTTGTTGCTGTCTTTGTTTCTCTGTGTGTCTTTCTTCCTCTGGTTGCTTTTAGAGTTTCTGAGTTGCCGGTTTTCAGCAGTTGCGTACGATGTGCTGTCGTGTGGTTTGCTGTGTTTGTCCCAGGGCTTGTTGCACTTACTCAATTTGTGAGATTTATCAGGCTGGAAAATGTTGCAACCAAGATTTCTTCAAATATTTTTCTACTTGCTTCTTCCTTTTGGGACTGCGGTTGCATGTGTGTTAGACTGCTTAGTGCTGTTCCAGTGTCAGTAAGGCTCTATTTATTTTTAAGCACTTTTCCCCCTCTTCGTGCTTAGGTTTGATTACCTTCTAATGCTATGTATTTAAATTCACCGGTGTTTTTCTGCAGTTTCCAAACTGCTGTCAAGTTCATCCCGTGAATTTATTTCTGATGTTATATTTTTCATCTCAGAAGTTCCGGTTAGTTTCTATATCTTTTGTATTTTTCACTGAGGGATATGTCGTGCAGATACATACAGTAAATAGAGCTATTCCGTATTTCCTTTTGCAGCTGCATAGTTCTCCATTTTGTGGATGCGCCACAGTTCATTCTGCTATCTCCGTGTCAGTAGACATCTGCGTTGTTTCTAGCCTTTAGCTGTTAAAAGTAGGGCTATGTTGAGTAACCCTGAACACACATTTTCTCATATTTTAGATGGTGTGTTTTTGAGATAGATTCTTAGAACTGGGATTGTTGAGTCAAATCATAAATGCATATGTTCTTTTACCAGATATTGCCAGATTCCTTCCCTTGGGTGTTGTACTGTTTGTATCCCTACCAGCCAAGTATGAGAGTGCTTGTTTCCCGCTAGCCGAGCCATCAGAGTATGGCGTCAGACTTTCTGAGTTTTGCTGCTGTGATAGACGAGGCGTTGTAACTCATTTTCATTTATATATGCTTGTTTCCCCACTAGCCGAGCCATCAGAGTATGGCATCAGACTTTCTGAGTTTTGCTGCTGTGATAGACGAGGCGTTGTAACTCATTTTCATTTATATTTCTCTGATCATGGAAAATCACAGGGCTCATTTGGAATAGGAGCGGTGCAGCTCACTGTGCTGCACTTGGGGCATTTTATGAGCTCCAGGAATAACCACCACCACAATTCATTCATTTCTGTGCATTGGAGACAAGCTCTGCAGGCTTCATTTAGTAAAAATAAAATCCTGCTAATGGATTTGTGGGTTTGGAAAAGTGTGAAAAATGCAGTTTAGGCACCACCTAGGCACAAATCTGAGAAATAAAAAGAACAGTTGCCAGAGGCAGTGTGTGAGGAGCGAGAGAGCCCAGCCTCTTTGCTTCTCCTTTGGCCTTGAGTCCACTCTGTGCTTCTCACTGATGTCACCAAGGATGAAGGAGGAAGTGGTCAGTCCCGGACACGAACCTCAGTTTCCAAATGAGATATGTGACTTCTTCTAGGATCATCGTTTGTGAAATCAGACACACACCTACGCGTGGCCTTGTTGGGAGGAGTAAGTGACTGAAAGCCCGTTGGCCAGCGCCGGGCACAAAGGAAGAGCACAGAAGTGTTTGCAGTCACGTTCCTGCTTGTTAGAACCGCTGGTGCACAGAGGGTGTGTGGGTGGGCTGGGGATGGAGGATGTGAAGGCTTGCCCTTGGTCTCTGTGCAGATCTGCTCAGGCTGCTATAACAAAGTCCCACAGACGGGGACATTTACCATCCCACAGTCCAGAGACTGGAAGTCGGGGTGTCCCAGGGCTGGTTCCTCCTGAGGCCTTTCCCCTTGGCGTGCAGACAGCATCTTCTCCCTGTGTCCTCATGTGGTCCCTCTGTGTGTGTCTGTGTCCTGATCTCTTCTTATGAGGACGCTCATCACACTGGATCACCCTAATGACATCATTTTACCTTAATTATCTCTTTAAAGACCCTAATCTGCAAATACGGTCCCATTCTGGAGTACCGGGGATTAGGACTTCAACATATGAATTTGGGGGGTGGGCACAAGCCCATCAGAGTCCCCCTCCCCTAATTTCATTGTGAATCCTCCCGAAAGTGTTGACACAGGCCCTGTTTTGGTCTCCAAGGGAAGTGAGGGTGAGGGGGCATGGGGAAGAGGTGGCAGGATGGGGAGAGCTGGGACACACTTCCACATGCTTGGCACTCCACTTCTCTGGGAGCATGCTCAGTACTGGTGCCTGGGGGGTCCCCGCCGGGGTAGCTCTGCAGAGGAGGGGCAGTGTGCTATCCTTGTCCTGACCTGGGCTGGGGCCAGAGGGGGGTCGGTGGCTCTCCAGGCATTCTGATCTTGAGCCTTTGGTTCCACTGCCTGAACTCTGAACACAGCGGGGGTGTCACTGGTCTACCGGGGTCCATCACCCTCATCAACAGCCCAGTTTCCCAGGAGGAAAATCGATAAGATTATGGGTTTCAGCCTAAGAACATGCAAGCCCTGTTGTTATCTGACAAAAAGCCAGGCCAGCCTCCTGCAGGGCTTTCACATGACTTAGTGTCAGTACCAGGAGGTTTGTAGTTATCTGAGCAAACCTATTTTTGAACAAATAATAGTTTATGTTCTCTGGAGAACATGGGGAACTAGACCACTTTTGACAGCCAGTGTGCCTATGGAAATAGCTTGTTCTGTGGCAGGAAGGAGTCATTTGATGTGGCCACATCTGATGCTTTATTGAGCTTCTCCGTGTTCTGTGCCACCTGCCCTGAGCTCTGCCTCGGCTCTGACTGTTGCTGCAACTGCCCTCTTGACCGAGGGGAATAACGACGGCTCAGAATCTATCACCTTGAGCCCAAGAGCAGGGCACAGCGGCTTCCCCAGATGAGGAATGCCCCTGCCCACGGACGTGCGGGAGGGAGGAAGCCCACGTCATAGAGGTGCCGCTCCGATGCGAGGTGCCCCCACGAGGTACTGGACAGAATGCAGTGTCAGATGATTTGAAAAGAATGATCACCATGTGACAGCACCGCCCTAAGACCTGTTTGCGTATTAACACCGTTCAGTACCCATAGCCACCCAAGGTGGGAGTGGTGGTGATGCTCAGTGCACAGGTGAGGAAACAGAGGCTAGAAGGGGTTTTTCACCAGACACCTGGGGCTGGGTCAAGGCCCATGACACTCCCTGAGCTGCCCACCCCCCGGCAAGAGTGGGGAGGGGCTGGATGGTGGAGAAGAGGAAGGGGGTGGGAGAGGCTTCTTTGGGGATAGTGGATGGGCTGAGAGCCCCGGCTCCACCTCAAGGGGCAGGGGGTGGGGGCTCCCCCTCACAACTCATCAGGAGCACAGGGCCATCGGCTTCCCCTTGGGGTCTGTCCATGTACCCCTTGCCATCTGGAAGACCCAGGACCCCCACTCATGTCAGAGCCATCTGGAGAGTGGGGAGGAAGTGCCTTTTCCCCGAGTGCTGGGGCAGGGGGGTCTCATGGGGTCCCCACAGAAGGACCCAACTTGGTGTGTCTCAGATTCTGCCTGGGAGCAGGGGGACTTGGTTGCAGGAGCTGGGCTAGACCCCTGTGGCTCTAAAGGGCTGAGGGAGAAGGGGGGCCCATCGGTACAGCCTTCTACCGCCCCCCAAGCTTGGGACAAGGTCAGTGAAGACATACAGATGCAGGCCTGACCACGTGCCATGGGATCACAAGTTGTGATGGTCACACATGGGGAAGGGCTGACAGCGTGGCAGGTTGGGGGACTGCAGGAGCCCGCTTCAGATGTAGCATCTGAGATGAGGGTGAGTGGGGAGGCAGAGCTAGGAAGGGTTTCAGCAGAGGCAACAGCATGGGCAAGGCAGCGAGGGTCACATCCATTGGAGGCTGGGTGCCTGTGCTGAAAGTAAGGAAAGGGCAGCGGAGTTCTCTCCTTTGCACACCATACTGGATGTCGTGGGAAAGAATACTTGTATTGATCCAATGAAAAGTAAACCCTCATTTAACGGAGTCGGGTCAACTGTAAGGATGGTCCATTGGAGAAGACAAGCTTTGGCCCTTCTGACACTTGCTGCATGCAACACATCTGAAATAGTGACTGAAAGAGAAGCCTGGATTCTGGTTAATGTCAACTTGAGTAAGGTAATGGCTCAGTCAACTCAGCTGCTGAGAGTCACTGGTTGGGCTTCAGAAGTAATGGATTTCCCGTTTTCTAAATTGTTTCCATGATTTTGGACATACTGCATCATTTTATCTGGAACATTTGAGCCTGCCTGTTTCTTCATCTGCCATTGAGAGAAAAAGGTGAGCAGAATGACACAGTCTGTGTCGCAGGACAGTTGCACCCACCCGGATGAAACAGAAACACTCCAGGAGGCAGGGCTGGGCACAGACCTCGTGAACAAGACCCCCAAAGCACAAGAGCAAAAGAAAAAATAAACAAATGGGATTATATCAAACTAAAAAGCTTCTGCACAGCAAAGGAAACAGTCAACAGAGAGTGAAAAGAACCTGCAGAATGGGAGAAAATGTTTGCAAACTGCATCTGAAGAGATTAATTTCCTGAATATACAAGGAACTCAAACAATTAACAGTAATAAAAAAAATTCCATTTAAAAGTGGGCAAAGGAGCTGAATAGGCAGTGAAAAGAACCTGCAGAATGGGAGAAAATGTTTGCAAACTGCATCTGAAGAGATTAATTTCCTGAATATACAAGGAACTCAAACAATTAACAGTAATAAAAAAAATTCCATTTAAAAGTGGGCAAAGGAGCTGAATAGGCATTTCTCAAAGGAAGATATAGAAATGGCCAACAGACACATGAAGAAATGGTGAACATCATTAATCATCAGGGAAATGCAAATCAAAACCACACTGAAATACCATCTCACTTCAGGTAGACTGGCTATTATCAAAAAGACAGAGAATGACAAATGCTGGTTAGGATGTGGAGAAAGGGGAGCCCTCCTACACTGTTGGTAGGACTGTAAATTGGTGCAACCATTGTGGAAAGCAGTATGGAGGTTTCTCAAAGAACTAGAGATAGATCTACCTTATGATCCCGCAATCCCACTGCTGGGTATACACCCAACGGCTGGAAATCATCATCTTGAAGGGACACCTGCACTCGCATGTTCACTGCAGCTCTATATACAGTAGCCAAGATATGGAACCCACCTAAATGTCCATCCACAGATGACTGGATAAAGAAAATGTGGTGTATGCACAATGGAATACTACTCTGCCATAAAAAAGAATGAAATTCTGCCATTTGCAGCAACATGGATGAACTTAGAGAAAATTATGTTAAGTGAAATAAGCCAGAAAAAGAGAAATACTGCATGTTCTCACTCATAAATGGGTACTAAGAAAGAAGGAGAGAAAAGAAGGAAGGAAGGAAGGAAAGACAGAAGGAAAGAGAAAGAAAACAATAATACACTGGACTCTCAGAAGGAGAGAACAGAACTGCGGTCATTAGAGCAGGGAAAGGGGGAGTGGGCGGGAACGAGGGAGAGCTTGGTTATAACACTGCGCTCTAACCAACTGCACCAACCGGCCAGCCTAGAAATTGGTTAATGGACACAAAGAATGAGTACTTTTGTAATGACACATATGCCAGCTATCCTGATTTGATCATCACACATTCTACACAAACATTGATAGTCAATTCTGTAGCCCACAAATGTATATAATCAATAGTTTTAATAAAAAAGAAAGAAATATGATAGAGAAGAAGGTTTCTTCATTCTTTTGGAAATTCATCTATCAGTGTAAATATCTGAAATTTAGATAGGCAGAACAGAATAGAGAGTCCAGAGACAGAATCAAATATATACACACTTGGTATACAGTAAGCTGGAAAAAGATAGTTTTTGATAAAACTTTTTTGGGGGACAATTGGATAACCAATTTTGGGGGGATGATTGGATAGCTCATACTCTATACTAGAATAACCCCCAAAGGATCAGAGATCTAAGTGTAAAAAAGGAAATGTAAGTTCTGGCAGAAAACATGGAATGGACCTGGATGTTACAGGAGAGGGAAAAGACTTTCTAACTGTAACTTGTAATTCAGAAGAACAATGAAAGACTGAAAATTTTACCACTTAAAATCAAGTATACCATCCAAATCCAAGCAAGTTATTTTCTGGATATGGACAAACTGATTCTAAAGTTTGCCTGGAGAGAAAAAGGACCCCCGATAGCCAACCCAAGTTGAAAGAGAACAAAGTTGGAGGCGTGAGCTGAAGACCTGCTAAAGCTACGGTAATCAAGACAGCGTGGCACTGATAAAAGCGTAGACGATGGGCCAGTGGTGTAGAGCAGACAGCCCAGAAACAGACCCACATAAATACAGTCAGCTGGACTTTGACAAAGGAGCAAAGGCAATTCGATGGAGCAGAGAGAGTTAAAAAAAAAATTTTTTTTTATTGAATCATAATTGATTATACATATTTTGGGGGTTCAGTGTTGATGGTAATGTTGATCAAATCAATATTATTAGCATATGCATTATTACAAATCGTACTCATTCTTTATGCCCGTTATCCAATCTCTCCCCATCCCCTTCTCCCCACCCCGCCATAATCCTAGACTTCTCTCCTTCTGAACGGTTCTGAGACTTCTCTCCTACTCTGAACAGAGTAACGGTTACTCTGTTGTTTGTTGCCTACATAATCTGTCCAGTGCTAAGAGAGGTGTGTTCAGGTCCCCACTATTACCGTAGAGTAGATGCTTCTTCTAGCACTCTTGAGTGGGCTTTGTGGAGAGAGACAGCAGCCTCTTCTTTTGTCTCTGCTAGTGACTCTTCTTGTGTCAATGCACTTGAGTGGCTGGAGGGCCATCTGCACAGTGGTTGTAGCATCTGGCCACTTTTGTGGCCACCGTGGCTATTGTGGCTGTGGTCACATGGAAGTGGTGTTTTTGGCATGCTCCTTGCCTGGATGTGGGAGGAGGGGTCGGTCCCCAGCTCTGTCCCTCAGGACCCCAGGTGGGCCCCATGGCAGTGGTGCTGTGCCTGGATGCGGGAGGAGGGTAGGTTCCCAGAATGGTGCTGGAACAACTGGACATCCACATGCCAAAAGATGAAACTAGACACAGACCTCGCACCTTTCACAAAAATTGACTTAAAATGGATCACAGACCGAAACGTACAATGCAGGAGTATAGAACTCCTAAAAGATAACACAGGAGAAATCTAGGCATTGGATTTGGGAATGACTTTTTAGATACGACCCCAAAGGCACAACCCATGAAAGAAAAAACTGATACGCTGGACTTCACTGAAGTTAAAGATTGCTGCTCTGCCAAAGACGCTGTCAAGCGAATGAGAAGACAAGCCACAGACTTGGAGGACATATTTGCAAAAGACATATATGATAAAGGATAGTTATCCAAAATATGCAGAGAACTCTTAAAACTCAACCATAAAAATAAACAATCTGATAAAAAATGAGTGAAATGCCCGAACAGACACTTTACCAAAGAAGATATGCAGATGGCAAATGAGCACCTGAAAAGATGCTCCACATCGCACTTCATCAGAAATGCAAATTAAAACGAGACACTTTACACACACATTAGAAAGGCCAAAATCCAGAACAGTGACAAGACTGGGTGGTGGCGAGGACGCGGAGCAGCAGGGGCTCTCATCCATTGCTGGCGGGAACACAAAACTGTACAGCCAACTTGGAAGACAGTTTGGTGGTTTCTTACAAAACCAAACACACTCTGACGGTGTATTAGCAATCGCACTCCCTGTTATCCACCCAAAGGAGTTGAAAACTTACGTCCACACTAAAACCTGCACATGGGTGTTTACAGTAGCTTCATTCATAATCACCAAAACTTGGAAGCAGCCAAGGTGCCCTTCAGTAGGTGATGGATAAACTGTGGTGTGTCCAGACAGTGAAGTATTATTCAGAGCTAAGAAGAAATGAGCCACCAAGCCATAAAAGGACATGGAGGAAACTTAAGTGCACGTTACTAAGTGAAAGAAACCAGTCTGACAGGCTACCTATTCTATGACTCCAACTATGTGACCTCCTGGAAAGAGCAAAACGATGGAGACGGTAGGAGAATCCGTGGTTGCCAGGGGTTGTGTGTGGGGAGGGACGAGTAGGGGAGCACAGAGGACATCGAAGGCACTGGCACTACTCTGTGTGACACTAGAGGTGGATACGTGTCATTATGCATTTATGGAATTCCACAGAGGGCATGACACCAAGAGTGAACCCTCATGTAAACTGTTGACTTGGGTGATAATGACGTGTCAGTGCAGGTGCATTGACTGTAACAAATGCACCCTCTGGTGGGGGTGTTGACAGTGGGGGAGGCTGTGTGTGGGTGGGGGGTGGGAGATGTGCGGGAAATCTCTGTACCTGCTGCTCAGTTTTTCTGTGAACCTAAAACTGCTCTAAAAAATAAAGTCTCTGAAAAAAACTATAATCTTTGCATGAACAAAAGCACCACAATCAAAATCAAAGACAAATGGCACATGGGGGAAAGTTTGTAACCTACCACGTAAAGGGCCAACCTCTATAAATTACAACAGGCCTCTAATTAGGACCAAAAACCTCAACTGGCTATTGGGAAATGGACGCCAGTGAACACAGCACAGAAAAGGAGAGGCAGAGGACTCTTTCCTGAGAAAAGACGCTCAGCCTCACTTACGATAAGAGAAATGCACATTCTAGCCCCTATGGTGCCATTTCCTGCCCACCAGATTGGCAGGTGCAGAGCTTTGACATCATACCTCGGCATCCTGTGAGGAGACTCGCCCTGGGGAGGGGACAGGTCGCTGGCCATGTCAGGTGTCCACATGCACCCAGCCAGGTGGTGCTGGGATCTGTCCTACAGATGGAGACACATTCAAGAGGCGAGCTCGGGTTCTGCACTGTGGCACTATTTGTAGTAGCAAAAGACTAGAAACAGCCTAAATATCAGAGAGCAGGGGATTTATTGAATAAACACACCCACAAAATGCAGATGTACAAAAGAATTGAAAAGCTAACTTTGTGCCAATGGGGAGCTGTCTCCCAGGTGTGCTGTTGCATGAAGAAAGGAGGGTCGGCGGGGGCTGAAGCGTCTCACCACCGGCCTAGCTGGGGGAGTAAAGGCTGTACAGGAAGAAAGCAAAGTCTGCTGGTCTGTACAGCGAGGCAGCAAGGATGGGGACGGCAGCTGGACCTCTTGGAACGTGCCCTGCTCTGTGGTTGTTGCCTTAGAGCATGTGAGTCTCCCGCATGTGCAAAACAGTGTAATTACGTGGAAAGAGGGAACAAGGCAGATGCCGTAACAGAGCACCGCAGACTGGTGGCTCGAAACAGGAATGGATTCTTTCACCAGAGGTCTGAGACCAAGGTGTCGGCAGGCTGCTTCCTTCCGGAGGCTCTGGGGACAGTCTGTCCCAGCCAGGTCCCTGTCCAGCCTCTGGAGGTTGCAGAGGTGTTCCTGGCCTGTGCCCGCATCACCCGGCCTCCGCCTCCGACTGCACGTGGTGCTCTTCCTCCATGTGTGTGTGTGGTCCCTCCTCACAGGGACACAGTCACTGGATCTAGGGCTCCCTAACCCAGCATGACCTCATCTGCAGAGACCTCATTTCCAAACAAGGTCACATTTGAGGTTCTGGGTGCACACGTATTTTGGGGGAAACGATTCGACCCAGTACAACTGCATATCGAAGTGGTGGTGATGTAGCCACACAAATGAAAGAAGTATTTTGTGTGGCTTCTGAACATAGCACTCACATTGTCTGTCCTTAGGGATAGACTCTAAGGACAAAAGATTTTTTGTTTTAATTTTTTTCCTTTTTTTTTTTTCCTTTTTACTGACCGGTAAAGGGATCACAACCCTTGGTGTTGCGCCCGCACCGCGCTCAGCCAGTGAGCGGGAACCGGTGTCCACATGGGATCCGAACCCTTGGCGGGAGCACCGCCGCACTCCCAAGCGGCGCACTCTCCAGTGCGCCACCGGGCCGGCCCATTAATTTTTTTTACTTTTTAACTATTCATGTTGAAGTGATTTCAGACTTAGAAAAAGTTATGAAAACAGTACAAAGAATTCCAGGATGTTTCTCGTCCAGTTTTCCCCAAAGTTAGCATCTTACGTAACCACAGCACAATCTCCAAAATTAGAGAACTGACACCAATACAGCACTATTGACTAATCCACAGGCCTCACTGAATGTCCTTCTCGTCCAGGATCCCACCCAGGGTCACCCTGGCATGTCGCCCCCTTGAAGGGGCATGCCTTGTCTCCACGTGGTGCGGGAATGTTGGTTGTCGCTAAGCGCAGGCCTCTCAGCTGGGGATTGTCTGCTGTCCCCTCACGGCCACGTCAAGGACATGCCCCATGGGCAGGAGCCCACGGCAGTGACGCTGGGCCCTTCGCAGGGTGTCCTCTCAGGAGGCATGCAGTGTCGGCGTGTCCGCGGCCAGCTGTCTGCCAGGCCCCCGCTGCGGAGCGACCGTGTTTCCTTCACCTGTGGGCAGACACTCAGACCGAGAAACATCCCGCTTCTCACCTTCATTTGCTGCTAATTCTAACGTCCCTTGATGACTCTTGCCTCGTTATTACTGTGCCGTTTGCCAAACAGCCATTTTCTGTTTCCATCTTTTCTGCTGGATTTATGAGCTGGAATTCTTTTTTATTTATTTATTTTTATATTTTTTATTGAATCGAAGTTGATTATACATATTTTGGGGATTCAATGTTGACATATGTTGATCAAATCAATATTACTAGTATGTATATTGTTATAAATTGTATTTATTCTTTATGTCCCTTGTCTAATCTCTCCCCATCCCCCTCTCCCTGCCCCCTCCCACCACTAATAACCCTAGATTTCTTCTCTCCTTCTGAAAGAGTCATGGTTACTCTGTTGATTTGTTGCCTTGATGATCTGTCCAATGCCAAAAGGTGTGTTCAGGTCCCCCAATATTATCATAGAGTAGATGCTTCTGTCACTCTGCAATGGGCTTTGTGGAGAGAGATAGCCTCTTCTTTTCTTTGGTCTCTGCTGGTGACTCTCCTTGTGTCAATGCACTGCAGTAACGGTTGGTGGACCATCTGCATGGTGGTTGTGACATCTAACCACATTTGCGGCAGCCGTGGTTAATGTAGTGGCTCTGGTGGGCTACCCACATGGAGGTGATGTTCGTGGCATGCTCCTTGGTGCTGGTGGTGTGCCTGGTTGTGAGGGGGTGTGTCCAGTCCCCGTCTCAATGCCTCAGGTCCCCTGGCAGGCCCTGAGGTGTTGGTGGTTTGCCTGGGCTGGAACTAATTTGTTGTCCTTTGCTTACCTCTAAAATGGGGGAACTTCCTGTGGGAACCAGTACTTGAGCCCTGTGGTTGAGCTAAATTGCTGCTTTGCTGCTGCTTCCCTAGGGAAGGCTTTTTGTGCAGCTCAGGGTTTAATGGTTGACCTTATAGGTACTTCTGGCTCTCCAGAAGAAACTCTGATCTGGGTCTGAGTTTTTTCATCAAACTGCATCCCATCCAATTCTGCATTCCTGACCAGTCTCCTCTGAATGGTCCTGTGCTGATTAGGGGGCAGATCAGCTGTCCTTCTTGTGTCCCAGTGTTCCCCTGGTGGACACGTCTCCCCCACCGCCTGTGCTCCAAACACTTACCATGGGATGGGTCTTGTGCCAGTCCCTTGAGATGACTCACTGGCCTCTGAATGGCTCCCCTTTTTTGGCTGTTCTGGCTCCTTGCTCCTATGTGGGTCCACAGGAACCCTATTAGTGGTCTTGCTGTCCTTGGGTCTACTAAGGCCCTCTTCTCTCCTGCTGCCTCCAAGTAACTCCATCTGAAGGGCACAGCTGCAGCTTCTGCTGGCTCCTGCTCCATGTGCTCAGCAGCTCCAGCCTTAAAGCAGCCATGGCCTGAAATGCATCAGAGCAGCTTTTTCTTTCTCTCATCCTGGCCTCTCCCACCTTCATGCACTCCATAAGTCTCTCCTCCTCTTCCCCTGAGCTCAAGTGGCCCCAGCTTTGCTGTTGTTAAATTTTTATAATTGTAAATTGGTTGATTTGTGGGAGAGATTGACACTGGGGGCCATCTATTCTGCCATCTTGACCGGAACTTATGAGCTGGAATTCTGAGAGGACGAGCGTTCACCTTCTCCTCCCGCTCTATCATCCATGTCTTCACCTGTCCATGTCTCCACCTGTCTACCCACCTACATCTGTCTGTTATCAATCATCATCTACCTGTCCATCTATTGATCTGTCTGCCATCTATCTGTCACCTATCTATCCGTCCATCCATCCGTCTATCCATCCTCTCTCCACCTGTCTATCCATCTACATCTGTCTATTATCTAGTTATCATCTACTTGTCCATCTGTTTATTTATCAACTGTCTGCTGTCTGTCCATCCATCCATCATCCATGTATCTGTCATCCATCCATCCATCTATGTATCTATCCATCTGTCATCTATCTATGTATCCATCTATCTATGTGTCCATTTCTCTATGTATCCATCTACCTATCTATCATCTGTCCATGCATCCATCTACCCAACTGTCTATATGTCTGTCTGTCTATGTGAGTATTGGTTTTACTAGATGGAAACTATGTTGTTTTACTATAAGCTATTACTGCCATTATTTGTCTTTTGCTCCAGTTGTCTCAAGTTTGACCTTCTGAGCCCTTCAGGTTGGCTCCATGTCTCTTTTCCATGCCCCACCCTTTGGAAGCTCTGCCTTACTTTGTGGGGCCATGAGGCACAGGTTCACCTGGCACCTTCCCAGCCTCAGCTCTGTCCAGAGAGCCCCAATGCCTCTTGCTGAGAAGGATGACAGGACCACAATCTGGGCTCCCAGTGTGCTCATTTTTCCTGGGATGCCCCTGCTCCTAGACCAACTAGCGGACAGTGCCCAGTCCCACTCCCTTCTGCCAGCTCTCGACTGTCTTTGCACCACCTGTACTGAAAACCACGGGTGTATACTGGCACCTCCACTCCAGCCTTCTCACTCTCCTTCCTCCAGCAGAGAGACTCTCATGAGGCAGCCACGCAGGCCTCCTGCTCAGAGGGCTTGGTTTAATGTGCTGCTGTCACCCTGCTTACATTCTTAATGAGTTTTGAGCAGCGGCCCTGTGTTCTCGTTTTGCACTGGGCCCTGCAAATTATGTAGCTGGTTCTGATTGCCTGCAGTATGTTTGCTTGCTTGCTCAATTCTGGGATACATACAAAGTAATTTCAGAATTGCTAACTCATGTTGCTGTGCAAAACAGGCTTACTAACTAGGGCACAGTCTCTGCACACGGTTCTTGTGTCTGACAACCTGTAGTCAAAATACTGTCTCCATAGCCTGCATAGCCTTTCTTCCCTGCTCCCTTCAATGAAGTTCATTTGTTACAGCTCTTTCCCGTTTGGGGGACTTTACCCCCATCCTGGTTGATCTTAATCATTTATGTGTTTGGGGTGTGCGGTACATTTCTGTGTTTCTCTGGGAGGAGCACAATGGCCGTGGCCCTTGCAGCAAGCCCAACTCCCCCCTCTACTCCTCAGAGGAAGAGGAGCGGGGGTCCCGTCTCCCAGTTCTCTCCACTGACCTTCTCCTCTCTGAGCCCCCATTTCTCCTCCTGCCAGGTGGGAGACTCATGCAGAGGAGGAGAGGGTGGCAGAAGGCTGAGGGATGAGGGGTTCCTGTTGAACGCCCACTGGTTGGCCATGCACACACTGGGTCAGCGTGCCCTGGGCACTGATGTGGGGCTGGGTGTCCCTCTGTTTCACGCAGGCCAGCCCAGCACAGGAGTGCCCCGTTAAGGCAGGGCTGGAGAGGGTGGGGGTTCAGGCTGGCAGCTGGGAGCCCAGTGCTTAGGGCATGGGCGTGCTGGCCCCCGGGGCCTGGCTGGCCAGGAGCAGGAGCTGGATGGGAGGCTGGGCCCAGCCAGTGTGTTGTGCCTTACCTGCACCTGGTTACACGGAATCAAAGATTACACTGTCTCGCTCTGACTAAACGTCACAAAAGAGGCAGTGGCTTAGCATCCTTCCTGAAAAGAAACCAGATGGAAGAAAACAGGAATCACAGGAGCACAGGCTTCACCCAGCACCAAAGGGCAGGGCTACCCCCTTCCTCACGCAGGACGAGCCGCCAGCAGCCTCGCCAGGGGTTGAATGCGACCAGGACACAAGCACCAGCTGTCAGGAGAGGCTTGATACAGAGACGCTGCTGGCTGCTGTGGTGGACACATGTCACCTGGAGCTTCTGTGGAACGCCAGCTCCTGACGACCACCATGGACGTGCGGCCGCTGCCATTAGCGGCTTTCCCCGCGCCATTCATTCCAGCTCGTCTTCGGGACTCACTGCCGGTGACATCCCGGTGCATAGCGGCTGCAGCGCACGCCTGCACTGTGTGCGTGACACGCGCCCACCCTCCTCCTCACAGGGCACGTGACGTGGCCTCCAAGAGCCTTAGGTGGGAGGAGGATGCATGGGCGGGATAGGGAGGCGCAGAGAGCCGAGCCCAGGGCTGCTCCGAGGGGGTGAGTCTGGGCTCTCTGGTGTGGGCTTGGGACCCTGCAGAGGTCTTGGTGCCCAGGGTGGGCCGTGGGGGCCAGGCCCTGCTTCTGTGGTGGAGCCACCTGGCAGCTGCCCAAGGGCATGTTTTCTTCTGTGCCTGTCACCATGCCTGCTGTGCTCTCTGGCTGGGCAGCCACACTGATCCCGCCTTCAGCCAGCTCCCGTTTTCCCCCAGATTTCACTTGCCGGTGGCCGTGCTTCCTTTGTGCGTTTCTCTCTCTCAGGTTGCTTTCTGCTCCTGATCCACTCATGGGGACGAGAAAAGTCCCTGGGGAGGGGTTCCAGGCTCTTTTCCACCCTAACCTTAGGCCTGCAACAGTGCGTGCCCAACCCTCACCCATGCACGCCTGCACAGCCTACACACCTGCACACTCCACACCCCATCATACCTGCACACCCCACGTACCCGCAGCCCCCACCACACCTGCACACCTCCACCTCATTACACCTGCACACTCCACACCTCATTACACCTGCACACCCCAGACACCTGCACACTCCAGACACCTGCACAGCCCGCACCTCATTACACCTGCACACCCCACACCCATTACACCTGCACACCCCACGCTCACACACACCTTCACACACATGGACACACACACCCATACACATGTTCACACATCCACACATGAACACAACTCACCACCAGCTCGTGCACTCCTGCATGCATGCACACACATGTACATGTAGACACCCCCCACACACACACCTAAGCCACTCACTGCTTCTGCTGTGCAGGAAGTTTCTCAGCGATGGCACTGTTGGCACTGGGGATGCTTGGTCTCCTTTCCTGTGTGCTGCAGGCCGCCCTGGCCTCCACCTACATGAAGCAGTATCCACCTACCCCCATAGCAACAGCCAAAAATGCCTCCACATGCTGGTAAATGTCCCCAGCTGGGGGTCACCCTGGGTTCAGGACTCTGGTTCAAGGCACTCCTGCTTTGTAAACAAGCAAAACAGGGCCTCCCCTAGCCTGAGAAAATCGGGGAGCTGGAGGGTAGGGACTAGAGTCATGCTGAGGTTTAGAGTGAAACACTTATCAGACCATGCACACAGGAGGCGCTCAATCAGTGCACTTGGAGGGGGGGCGCCTCTGCCTTCGTCCTTTGACATCCACGAAGAGAAGCCCCAAGGTCTGCCCCAGGGAGGCCTCTGCCTGGGTGTCCCCGAGCAGAGATTGTTTGGGGGGGCCACGAGGGAAGAGGCCATGGGAGGGGACACAGGCAGAGGCCATGGGACGGAGGTCAGGGGTGGCAGGAGGCCAAGCAAGGCTCTACTGTCAGCCAGAGTCCCCCGTGGTGGTCTGGAGGGTGAGTTCCGCCTCTGAGTTGCCCCAACTTCAGGCAGGAGCCTCGGCGTTCACACGCCCATACCCCAGTCCCTGAGTGAGGGCTACACAGGGCGTGTCAATGTGTATCAGCCCCCGCACTTGCAGCAGGGCAGAGCCAAAGCCCCCTGAAGCTGGTGGGGTGGGGGACACAACGCCAGTAGGCAGGTGCCAGTGCCCCGACGCTGTCTGCCCCAGCTCCCATGTGGGGCTGCACCGTGGCGCGGATGTGCTACCATCATTCCAAAGCCCAAGAAGGGGGAGAAGGCTGAACAAGCTCCCTATTGTACACACTACATGTTTTCATTACAAATGAGAATATGTACTTTATAGACCGCCCCTCATTTCCCGCAGTTTCCGACAGTCCGTTTCATCCTCTCATTCCTTCATTCTGTCAACAGGTACTCGAGGCGTGCTCTGTGCCAGGAGGCTCACCAGGGGGAGCCGACCACACATGCACGTGAACACGACGTGGACGTGTGCAGACTCCTGTGGCACAGTGTGTGCACCGCCGCCACGGTGGCTTGGGACAGCAGCGTCTGTCCTGCGCTCAGGCCCTCGCGGGCGCGGTGCCAGCGTCGTCTGGGCTGCCGTCTGCCTGAGGCCTGGCTGGGGAAGATCCGCTTCTGAGCTCCTCGGTTACCGGCAGCCTTCGGTGCTTGCAACTGTCCACGGAGGACTTCAGTTTCTGGCCAACGGAGGCCACCTTCAGCTTCCAGAGGCCCCTGGATTTCCAGCACAGCCATTTGCCTCCTCGAAGCCACAAGAGAGAAAGACCCCAGGGAGATGGGCAGGGCAGTCCTCGGCCTGTGACTTCGTCCATCTTCCCACCTTTGCTACTTTCTAGGGCACCATGAAGGACACGGATGCAGGAGATGGGGCACCCACGGGTCTGTCTGCACAAGGAGGAAGAAACGGCTGGGCAGCAGAGGCCGTGGAGGTCAAGCTCTGCTCGGGTGCCGAACCTGATCTCCACGGCGGCTCCGAGCCTCCTGGCAGCGACGCTGAGCAGGGATGTGGCTTAGGATGCACACACAAGACTATCACAGGATGGGTCCTACTGAGAATCCTGGTCAGGGTGCGGCCACGCTGACATCACCCCTCCCGAGGCTCGAGGCTGCGTTCGGGCCACTTCCCTGCAAGGTGCTCTCGGGTGCAGTGCTGACCCCTCTGCAGGGGTGGGTGTGCCAGCTCCATTCCTCAGGGGCGATTCCTGCTGAGCCAACTGTCATGGCGTTGCCTGCTGTACCTGGCAGCATGACTACAGCAACAAAGTTGTCCCCACAATCCTGTGTGTCCAGCCAGGTGGGAGGGCAGGCGGGACAGCGGCTGACCCGTCTGTGTTGGAACCGCTGCATGGTGTTTGCACAGACAGGCACATCTCCGTGAGCCTCGGGTGCACACTCCCTCCTGAAGCCGGAGCTGCTCTTTACACCACTCAGAATCTGAAAAGTCTGTTTCACTAGCTAAAATGCTGATAAGATCAGAGCAAAGCTGTGTTGTGCCTACGGTTGCATCCGTCCAGGGCGTCTTCAGCACCGGCATGTCTCTAAGTGCTTCCCATGATTTAACGTGTCCAGTCCTTCCGACAACCTTCCGAGCTGGGCACCGTGAGCACCTTGTTGACAGACGACTGAACCAAGGCACAGGCACCTAGGACCCTGCCTGGGTCTGGCCCCAAGCCCTGACCTTCCCTCTTCTGCCCACTTCCTCCCTAGACACCAGAACACCCTACCCCAGGGGCATAGCGTCCAGGGTGGGATGTGAGCCGCCCAGACTTCACAGGAGGGAAACTGGAGCAGAACCGGGTCCCGGCACACACGGGAGCGGCGAGGACGCCCGTGGTGAGTCTGCCGTCTTTGGGTCATGGACCCACAGGTGATTTTTTCCCCCTTTCCCTCTAAGTTTTTAAAATTACCGTTTTGTGGTATAATCAAACTTTGTAAAAGTTTAGATATAATTTCTCTGTGTGAAAAAGACTTAATGGACATAAGGATGTTTAATAGGGTCGTAATACCATCTTTGAATGCACGTATTGAAAAGCTTCTCCAAATATTAACCTTCGTTTCAGAACCAGGAATGGGCTCAACTGTGGGGCCTGCAGCATGTGGCCGGTGTCCCAGCTGTGCCCGAGGACACAATTTAAAAGGGCCATTTCTGTCACGTTAATATTGTGTAAATATGTACAGCATCCGCTTTGTTTCAGAACCAGGAATGGGCTCAACTGTGGGGCCTGCAGCATGTGGCCGGTGTCCCAGCTGTGCCCAAGGACACAATTTAAAAGGGCCATTTCTGTCACGTTAATATTGTGTAAATATGTACAGCATCCCAGTTTTAATCAAATAAAATGTTCCATCTGATGGAACCCTTCATCTGTATGACAAATAACTTCAAGGAAAGAGGAGCTTAGCCCCTGGAATAAGTAAAATTATTTCAATTCTAGATAAACACACTCGGTGCTTGCTATGTGCAATATTTGCCTGATCTGTGAAGTTCCGTCCCGTAAATGAACTTCTGCATTCAGCTTAGGAGAATGATGCGTTTAAGTCGACAGAGCTTGTGGCATTTTCTCTCTGTGCTGTCCGTCTGCTCCGTGTCTGACACCTGTGCACGCAGGGGATCTTCGTGGGCTGCTGTCCTCAAAGTGGAGGCGTGTCCCGGGCACACCGCACCTGCCGAGGGAAAGGGCCGGGGCTTGGGTGGACTATTCTCCTGCACAAGGAGCTCCCTTCGTTAGTTTAAGGCCTTCAGGACAGGAAGAGGGGCCCGGCGGGGAAAGAACAGAGCATCTGTGGCTTTGGTCGGACGCGGGTAGACACTTTGCAGCCTGGACATGGTCTGGGAGTCTGAGAGCCACGTGTGGACGTCACGTTCCATTCTGTGATTCCCTGGACCTCACACTCAGGCCTGGGGAACTGACCACTTTGTTTCCAGGGAGCCCTTTACCAAGTCAAGGCACAAGGAAGAATGCAGGACTCCTGGCCCCATGACTCCACTGCCCAGCACTTCCTGAAGAATGTTCCACAGACTGCGGCTGGGAGCCCCGGAGCATGGGCACAGGCCTCGTGTGGACAACGCCGCGTCTGGCTCATGGGCACTGGGTTTGGATGTAGCAGGCTGCAGTGGTGGACCAGGCTCTGGTGGTGGCTTGGGGGGTTGTGGGGAAGAGCTGCCTGTCTCCTCTGCTGTGGTCGGCATGAGGGTCAGCAGAGGCACACAGCTGCCCTCCCCAGCTGGGTCCCACCTGTGCCCTGCAGCCTGAGAGCTGGTTAACCAAGCCTCTGTAAGCATCCCAGCCTCCTCCTGGTCAAGGCACCCCAGCCTTAGCCAGGTAGACACAGGTACTGCTGGTGCCACCAAGAACCCTGATTCGTATAGCCACCAACACTTAGACATTGCCGTGTCCTACCTAAACACCAGGGTCTAAACTTATGGCTTCTCAAAAAGATAAAAAAGAAAAGAAAAAATCCGATGTACTGGTCAACACTGGGCTTGCTCTTCCACGTGATTTAACAGCGCTTTAAAATTAGCAGCACGTGCTCTGATCCATTCTCACTTACACGGCCTGTCCTCTTTCCCAGGTCTTCATTTATTTCTGTGACCTGTCTACCTTGGCTGCTTTGCGCTGTTTCTATTATCTGTCCACCCTGGGCTTGTTCGTTCGCATTTCTGTTACCTGTGCACCCGGGGCTGGTCTGGACACATTTCTGTTACCTGTGCACCCAGGGCTGGTTTGGATGCATTTCAGTTATCTGGAGGGCTCCTGGTCCCTCCTCAGACTTCCCTGTGCTGGGAACTCCCTCTTCCCAAACTTGGGGCTGAGTGGGGCCAGTCAGGGCTAAGGATGGGGGTGACCAACTGTCCCCGAAAGGCCTGAATCCAGAAAACCAGGACAGCCTGCCACCCTGCCCAGAGGAGGGCACCGAGTCTTTGCCCCTGATCTCAGTTTTCATCACGGTGAAGTGCTCTCCGACTGCATCTCTCCCGCCCTCTCTCTGTCTGTTTCTCTTTGTCTCTCTCCCTACATCTCTGTTGGTCTCTCTCACATGCACCCACCCACCCTGAAGCACACGTTTTCCATCCTGTGTGGCGGGTGCAGCAGCTGTCATCCTTGGCTGCAGGGACCATCTGGACGCTGCCGGTCAGGGCCCGGCCCAGCCCTGGCCGATGTGGGCGGGTGAGAGGACAGGGTGTGGCTCTCAGCTTCGTTTCTGCTTTTCCCAGTTCCCTGAGTCTGGCACCAGTGCACTGGCAGGTTGATTTGTGGGACACTGACCTGTCGGGAGGGCATGAGGCTCCTTAGTCCCCATCCTGCTGGGAATTGCGGGTTGTGGTGGCAGCACATGGCAGGTCCTTGGAAGGACGGTCCAACCAAGGTTGGGGCATGCCAGTGTTTTCCACGGGGGACCAAAGAGCATAGCACTTGCTAATTAACTGTGTCCCAAAGAAGATGAACTCTTTTTTTTTTAGGGAACAGGTAAAGGCTGTGACCTTTGGGCTGTTCAGATGAATGTACAGAGATTAAAGGAGGATTGTGTAGTAAAAACAAAGTAGCCAAAGATAGAGGAATTCATTTACCCTTTAAAGCACATATTTCACTATCGCCAAACCTTTATTAAAATGCTTCTCTCAAAGGAAAAATCACAGGGCTTTTCCAAGCTTTAGCACCCAGACGTTGTGTCTAAAGGTCACTTGGCAAAGAGCAGAAATCTGATGGTAAAGTGCAGAAGTGCAGTGTGGGCAGAGGGACTGGGACACCCGTTCAGTGGAGAGGAGCGGGCATAGGTGGGCCCCTTCCTCCCGGGGAGCTTGGTTTCTGCATCATTTAGTAAATTAGTGAGAGAAGAGAATACCTTCAGAGCCTTGAAATTAATGTTTCATTTGTAATGAAGAGCCCAACCTCTCTTTGGAGAACAAATGCCAAGTATGGTGTTCTCATGTCTAGTCCCCAGGAGAACTTGAGATTGGACCAGAATGGCAGACTCATAGATGAGATACAGGACCTTCCACCCATCTGCTCACCCATCTATTTACCCATCCATCCATCCATCCATCCATCCATCCATCCACCCACCCACCCATCCACCCATCCACC
>NW_007732976.1:66118-67546 GCF_000696425.1 Galeopterus variegatus | reverse complement strand
TCCATCCATCCATCCACCCATCCACCCACCCATCCATCACCCACCCATCCATCCATCCATCCACCCATCCATCCATCCATCCATCACCCACCCATCCATCATCGACCCGCCCTCCCATCCGTTCACCTACTCATCCCTTCTTTTCTCTTTCACGCCTTCCCTTTTCCCCTCTTTTGCTCCCTTTGTCCTCCCTCCCTCCTTCCCTCCCTCCCTCGCTCTCTCCCTTCCTCTCTCTCTTTTTCTGTCCATCCATCCATTCACCCACCCACCCACCCATTTATTGATCCATCTGTGAACATCTGTTAGATGCCACTATCTACCACATACCAGGCCTGCACGTTCAAGACGGTGGTAGAAGTGAATGAGACCAACCTGGCCCCTTCTCCCAGCCAGACTGGGAAGAGAGACAGTGAACAATCTCTTTTCAATACGACACCTGCTGAGGGGACCTGGGGAGAATGGGGGGTTCAAGCAGCGCTGGCCAGGGGCCAGACCTAGAAGCTGGAGTGGGGCAGACTTCCCGAGAGGATGGTGTGAGGAGCCTGCGGGTGAAGTTTGAAAAGTGGGGGTGGGAACAGATGGAAGATCGTTGCGGGCAGAAGGAACAAGTGGGGTGCAGGATGGGAGCAGAGTGTGGAGCCTAGAGAGGCGTCCTCGGGGCCTGGGGTGTGGGCTCAGGGACCCGAACTCCCACTCCTACTCTAACCTACTCTAACACCCCGGGCAAGCCCACCACCTGTATGCCTGTCGTGGCTGCTGTAGCAAAGTCCTATGACCCGGGTGGCTTAAAACAGAAATTTTTCGCCTCACAGTTCTGGAGGCGAGAAATTTGAAATCGAGGTGTAAGCAGGGTTGGTTTCTTCTGGAGATCTGGGGGAGAATCCGTTCCAAGGTACCCTCCTAGCTCCTGGTGGTGACTGGCAGTCCTCGATGTGCCTGGGCTGTAGACACATCCCTCAGCCTCTGCCCCACTGTCATGTGAGTGTCCCCTCCTGGCACATCTCTGTCTCTGTGTCTCCTCTTATAAGAACACCAGAGTTATTGGCTTTAGAGCTCACCCTGCTCCACTATGATCTTATCTAATTACATCTGCAACTACCCTGTTTCCAAATGAGGTCACATTCCCAGGTACAGGGGGTTAGGCCTTCAGCATATCTTTTTGGGGGATTCAACTGGACTTGTCACACCTCCCCATAAGCCCATGCCATTAGCTACATCGAGCTGAAGCATGATCACGCAGATGTTGTCCAGCGTTGGCTTTTATGAACACCTTTGCGTGTGCGTTCTGATACCCCTGTGTGCACCGTTCTGTTGGGCACACGGCTAGAGACAGACTGTGGGGTTCGGGGGTGTACTATGTCTTAGTCTGGAATTCCTGTGATTCTCAAGTGGGGATTTCTGTGCACCTGATCCCTGTGGAGTGCTCTC
>NW_007732976.1:33765-66088 GCF_000696425.1 Galeopterus variegatus | reverse complement strand
CTGGGCATCGCTGTTGTGTCCAGCGTTGGCTTTTATGAACACCTTTGCGTGTGCGTTCTGATACCCCTGTGTGCACCGTTCTGTTGGGCACATGGCTAGAGATAGACTGTGGGGTTCGGGGGTGTACTATGTCTTAGGCTGGAATTCCTGTGATTCTCAAGTGGGGATTTCTGTGCACCTGATCCCTGTGGAGTGCTCTCAGGGGAAGACTGGAGGTGAGGGAAAGAGGCAGGATCAGGAAGGGACAAGGCTTTGGGCAGGGGAGGTTTCTGGTGCCACCTACCTTGTCTGGATCCCAGGGGGCTCTGGAGCATAGACGTACCTCAGGTCGGGAGCGGGGCTTTGACACTCAAATCATCCAATGATGTATAGGCCACCCCCAGGCAGGCTGAAACCCCAGGCATGTCCTGGGGGTGGCTGCAGGTGTGAGCGTTCGAGTGGCACCTGCAGCAGTGGGGCCAGCCACACCTTGTGGTTAGGGGATCCCAGTGTCAGGGGCACCGGCGGGTGTGTGACGGGAAGCTCAGCTGTCGTGGGCACTGCGTGCACTCTCTGGTGGCTGATCATCTACTCTCCTGCTCGGAATGTTTGAAAGACATGCCACCCTTACCCCCATGCTCTCCCACACAGGTGTCAGTTTTCGACATTTGCCATCGTGGTGGCTTTGAGGTGACATCACACCATGGTCAACTTCGTGATTACAAGTCTGCAGGAGCTCTTCATATATGCAGAGTATAAGCACCCCCTGCCCCCGCCGCTGCTCCCTCGGGCATTTCCTGAATGAATCATTCCCATGGGGACCCTGCATGTTCCTGGACCCAGGTGTTTGCACCCCTTCCTGCTTTTGGCCACCTGTAGAGCTTGCACGCTGGTGAGCAGTCACTGGGGTGGGGTGCTGACGCCCTTGGGGTGTGTAGTGGCTGCTGTGGTCCTGGGGGCACAGTCAGCCCCCGTGTCCCTGCGTCCTCCCCAGGGCTCTTCTGAGATGCCAACGTGCCTTGGGCTTTGCTGGGCCTGGGGAGGGGGCGCCTCAGTTTGTCAGCACCCTGTGGTCTCAGCCAGTTCTTTCCACAGTGACCCCAGCTCTGTCGTGGCCTGTCTCTTTCCCCCCACACCTGTGCACAAGGAGACAGTGCTGAGGGCGTTGGCTGGACCATGACCCACTGGGCACAGCCCCGCTGTGTCTCTGGCTGACGGCCGTGTGGTGCAGCCCCCGGCATTGAGCTGCTTGAATTGCAGGCAGAGGAGGCCTGCTCGTCCAACTGAGCTGACCTGTCCAATTGCTGGGCCACAGCAGAGTCACCCTGAGCCATCAGTGTCAGACAGCAAGGCCCTTGCTTACCAGGTAGGTCTGGGTGAAGACGGGTACTGGGACAAGCCGCTATGTAGGGTGAGAACAAGGAATCGTGGCTGGCCTTTGGGATCTGGGGCAAGGGTCATCACGTGGGGGTGGGGCACCGAGGTCTCAATGTGGGCTGTGCCTGTTGGATCCCCGGCGGGGACAGGGCTGCGGTGGGGCTGGTGGGAGTGATCCCTGCCTTATTTGGGGTCACAGCCTGGCCGGAGTGACCACTGTCCCACCAGGGGTCCCAGCAGGGCTTGGTGGTGGCATTTATTCCAAGCATGAAGATAACCATGGGGGGTTGCTGTGAGGGCCAGGGACTGACCTATCAGTGTCTAGAAGGATCCCTTTGGCCAGAGAGTGAGCAGCAGACTTTCAAGCCAAGGGCTGAGAGCCACTCAGGAGACTCTGGGACACGTCTCTAGAAGAGACTCTTGGGCCGGACAGTGGCAGCGGTCAGGCAGAGGGGCTGGAGTCCACGCCTGGGGAGGCTGACAGGGAGATGACGGCCAGGGGAAGGCAGAACAGGACGGCGTCATGGTTCAGCCTGAGCGAGGGGGAGAAACATAGGCCAGGTGCCATGAGCTTCCGCAGGGAAACCTGCAGGACAGTGAACCCGGGAGGTGGGTCCAGGTCATGCCCAGCACAGTCGCCTGGGAGCAGTGATACCCTCCCCTGGGGGACACCAGGACAGACAGGCTGGAGGCATCAGATGAAGGAGGAACTGCTGAGGGAGGGGAGGTGGCCCGATCCTCGGTGTGAGCAGGGAGCCAGGGCCTGCGCAGAACGACAGGGCCAGGAAGAACGCAGCTCGCAGCCGAGGTCGTTTCCCAGCGTGGGTTTCTTTTATTGTTCGCAGGGACACACACAAGGTACTGACTATGGAGACAGAAGCAGACACTGACGACACCGGCTTTCTACATGGAGTCTCTCAGAGAGGAGACCGTAAACCTGATTCCTGTTACAAACGCTCTCAAATGTGACAGCCTAAAGTTTCCCATCGAGCATTAAGTCGTCTGTGGCGCCCACGTGCCCCGGCTCCACGGGGCGTGCGGCCTGTCGTGGGCAGCAGACGCGGTGAGGCGTCTCTGCTGGGACGCAGCTGTGGGCTCCGAATGTCCACGTCCGCTTTCCCTCGGGCAGGGGCCAGTGTGCCGTGGGAACGCAGCTCCACTTGGTATTGCTAATTATTCTTGTAAACAAAAACTGCAACATCAGCAAACAGATCTGCAGAGACGAGCCTCGCATTCTAGAACTAGTTTTGATTTACAGGTAAACATCGTTTTAAAAGGCCGTTCTCTAACATAAAAAGCGTCATGGCCGATGTGGTGCATGCTGGGAGAAGTACAATTCTGGTGGGTCCCTGAAGGTCACAGCTCAGGGGGAGCGGGGCCTGGTCTCCAGGCTGCCTGCACAGGCCCTGCAAGTGTCAGATGCCCAGGGGTGGGGACACACTCCAGCTTATGGTGAGCATGCAGGCCCGTGGCCTGGGCGCCCATGGTGAACTGACCACGAGCTGCCCAGGACGCACAGGAGTGCTGGCAGCCCAGGTGGGTTCCACAGAGTTTTCTCTCATCTACAAGGAAATGAAGAATTTCTCAGCCCCACACACCGGGACCCCGTCCTCCAGCGGCCCTGAACAGGCTCCCCGTGCTCGACGCATAAACTCAGCGCTCGCTGTGCCGCCTCGGCGCGGGGCCAGGCAGCGGGACGGGCCCTGCGCACTGACGCTTTCTCCCACCTCACCTGCACAGGTAGACAAGACAGGATGCTTGGTTTTTAACATGAGCAAAATAAATGGTCCAGGAAGGGTCGTGAGCACAGGGGTCCTTGGCACAGTGTATGTACAGTTAACACAGTTCTCCTCGGAACACGGGTGACTCCCAGGGTGGCCACGGACGCGGGGTGGAGGGAGCCGGCCTTGGATGGAGCAGGAAGTCAGACGTTGTCCTGCCCTGTGGGGACGGGGCAGGGAGAACCTCACCACACACGTACAGCTGTCACAGCGACACAGGACACACATGGTGTCACCGCACCCGTGGCACAGAAGGGGTGTGAGCAGTCAGAAGGGAAAAGCCTATGCACTGTTGCTTTTTTTGGTGAAGCAGAGGTTACAGTGGGAGCAGATCCTTTCTCTCCAAACTCCGGTTCCTTCTTGGTCCGCGGCTCTCCCGGTGAGACAACCTCTGCGGGGCTCCTCCACACTATACCATGAGCCAGTGGCGGAGCTGGAAGGGGAAGGGGTGTTCAGAAGGGAAGCGAGCGGCTCCCGGGCCCATGACCCCCTCCAGCAGCTCAGAGCGGCCTCAGTGGGGGACATGTGGCCCCGGGGCGGCTCACCAGGGCTGCACCAAAGTGGCTCCGGGGGCACAAGGACCGGTGCCTCACTTACACTTCTATACACAAACCATCGCCTGATAAAGGAGAGTGTGGGTGTGTCGCCGCAGCAAGGGGTGGCCGCAGCAGCCCCCAGGGGCTATGCAAGATCAGCGGCTGGGCGGGGAGACACAGGCACCCGTGAATCTGGGGCTGGTTCTACATCGTGCTCCCGCTGGCTCGTGTGACTTAGCAACGTCCCCTCTCCCGCGCCCCTGCCACCGTCTTGGGCCTCTGCTTCCCACCCGAGTGCAGATGCACCCCGCAGCTCTGTCTCGCTCCCTGTGGCCCCAACACGGTGCAGGACAGGTCTCATTTACTGCTCAGGCACTGATGAGACAGACTGGAGGGCTGCTTAGACCCCCGGCGGATGCCAGCGCCTGTCCTTATGCAGCTGTTAGTTTGGTCTGCTTTAGAGCGTGAACTATTTGATGACACTGGATAGCAAGAACTGTGTTTTTAAAACATTTTCAAAACCAAAGCGCACACTGGAAATGAAGCAACCACTGACCACATGACAGGGGCTTCCATCCGCTCCACTGGGACAACCTGCGGGGGACGTCCTCAGCCCTGGTTAGGACACACCACACTGCAGCTGGGGCCTGCAGGGGGCCTGAAGCAGCCACCGTGACGCCAGCGTGGGGCTGAATCCAGGTGCAGTGTGGGTGGGGCTCAGCGATGGGAACCGGCGGGCAGGGAGCCTGACCAGGGACAAAGCCAGGAGAGGGACCCCAGCTCGAGCCCCAGTCCCCTGGGTGAAGCAGTCCTGCCCACCAACAGAAGCAGAAGATGGCCCTCTCTGGAGGGAAGCGTGCTCGTGGGATTCCCAGACTGTCACAGAGTAAGATCAAGCCATAAACTTGTAAATGAAGAAGACCCAAAGCACAAGAGAGCAGGCCCCTCTGAGCGAGCGTCAGCAGAGACCAGAGCTCAGTTAGACCCCAGCCGCCAGAGACATTGCCACAGTCAGATTATAGCACAGCCATCTAGGGAGGCTTGAAAAAGTCGTATACGCAAGTCACGACGATGTGCATTTCATAAGAAACGAGCAGACCAAATGCAACTTCCAGAGACGAACACAGAAACTAACTGCTTGTTGAGTGGAACACAATAAAGGGAGATACGAGATGGAAAATCTGCAACCGAGCTGCGTCTGTTCACATAATGGAGCACCACGCAGCAGTCAAGGGATGAGCCACGGCTGCACACAGAGGTGTCTCTGCCAAGATGGGGTCAGAGGAACCGAGGTCACCCCGCCATCCGAATCACCCCAAAATGAACAAAACACTTGTACCAACAGTGCTCATGACCGGACACGAGACAACGAAGGTCAGGGTTCCCCCAGGGAGAAGCAAACAAGGATGCCCAGCTCGCTGCCCTGAGGGCACCTCAGATGGCAGCGTAGGCAGGGGAAGGCCAGGTGGACCCTGTGGACCGCCTGAGCTGGGGAGACCTGGGTGGCCGGAGTGAGCAGGACAGAGCACCAGAGAGAAGACCCTGCTCAACCGCACGGGCCCGAGAGCACCACTGCTCCCTCAGCAGCGTGTGCCAGGAGGCTGGGACCGTGCCCGCTCCCACCAGCCAGGCTGGAAGATGCCACGATTCAGGGGCATTGGGTGGAGCACCCCGCAGCTCTTGCTGCAGGGGCAGCAGCGAGCCCCTCACTACGTGCGGCGACTGATTAGCTGCAAGAACGCACTTCAGACGTATTTGATGATGCAGACTTTCAAAATAAAGACGTCAGTAACTGGCCAATCAGAAAACCATTTTAGGAAGTTATTTTGAATTTTGTATGCATATGTTCAATTTCTGACATTTAGATTTAGAAAGGACTGAGGCGGGGAAAAAAAGTGAGACCCGTTTTGGGACTGAACCATTTCCAAGTAACTTAACTACATCCCAGAATGAAGCTCAAGAATATTGAAAGAAATGCAGAAGTGTCCAGCATCTAACGAGGTAACACCCACGACATCTGGAACACGATGCAAAATGACCAGACACACAGAGCAGCAGCAAAACCCAATTCCCGATGAGAAAAGCCCATCCACTGAAACTACTCAGAACAGACACAAAAGTTAAAATTAGCAGACAGGGACGTAAAACAGTTGTTATAACTCAGAAAGTTAAGTAGAGACATGAAAGATATAAAAAGACCCAGAATAAATGTCTAGAGAACGAAACTACAACGTGTGAGAGAGATTAACATGCAGATGGGAGTAACAGAAGATTCGACGTTTCAGAAGGAAAAATCAGCAAACTAAAGGAAAAAAGAGAAAAAGAAGCAACAGAAAGCATCCGAGGGTTCAAAGCATCCAGAACTTCCGGGCACACGGGTCTCGGAAAGGGGGCACCCAAACAAAACACACAGAGGAGAGGGAGCCCAGAGAGGGCGCCTCGTGAGTGTCCCCCAAAACTTAGCCTCACTGTAACTGTTGAGGATGGGAAATCCCGTCACGGTAATTGAAAGGTGGGGCCTTGAACAGGTGACTAGATTGCAGGGCTGTGCCAATGAATCAATTGAAAGTGGGGGTCATGGGCGTGGCTCTGAGGGCTTTAAAAGGAGAGTGAATGAGGAGGTTAGTGTCTCTCTCTCTCTGCTTCCACCGCCTTGCAAGGTGAGACCCCTGGGTCACTGTCACCACCACCAAGACCGCCACCAGATGTGTTCTCTGAGGGCTTTAAAAGGAGAGTGAATGAGGAGGTTAGTGTCTCTCTCTCTCTGCTTCCACTGCCTTGCAAGGTGAGACCCCTGGGTCACTGTCACCACCACCAAGACCGCCACCAGATGTGTCCCTTGGACTCTGGACTTTCCAGCCGCAGAAACTGTGAGCAGTACATTTGTTTACTTACTGATCACCCAAGTCTATGTCTTTTGTTATGAGCAACAGAAACGGATTTACACAGAGGGTGCCGCACACGCCGCAGCTCCGTGAGGTAGACGTACGTGGAGCTGGAGGCCCTGCAGGGCTGGGCAGAGACGGTACCTGAAGAAATGATGGCTGAGACCCGCCCAAATTTGATGAAAACTATGGACTCACAGACCCAAGAGCTCTGTGAGCTGTGGGTGCAAGAACCACGCAGAGGAGTCGGATGTGCTCTAACTATGCACAAGCGGAGAGAATAAATCCAAAAGATGAAGTCGGCACGGTGCCTTTTAAATAAAGTTTAAAACAACCGAAACCAAGCAGTCCACTTTTTAGGAACATAAAAAAAATTGAGGTAGATACAGCAAAACTATATGGTGTACAGGGCACGAGAAAGGTCAGCACAGACGGAGACGTTTACTCCCGGGACAGGTGGGGGCGGACGGGCGGCGGATGCTCCGTCCACGTTGGGCTTTGAGCGGTAGGTTCACCAGTGCTCGTCTTACTACGAAGACAAGAAAATAACCTGAAATGGTCACGTGTGCGCTAATGTGAAGAGTGTGCTAAGCTCTGAAAATCTAAGTGAGGTGAGAGGCCCGAGGACCCAGGGCCAAGTCGACCCCACCAGCCCCAGAAGGGGCAACAGGCAGTGCTTGAAAGTGCAGCTGCTAAGTTCCCAGGAATGACAGACGATGTTTGTCCCCACCCTGGGCACACACATATCCCGAGAGGAGGAATAAGAAGAAATCTGCAACACACCCTGGAGAGACCGTAACACCAGAAGCACAGGGAGCTCGCTAGCGTCCAGGAGCCTGGACGGGTCACGCTGTGACAGCAGCTGGCGGGACATGTGTCTCAGGATAGCAGCGCACGCAGACACAGGGAGGGCTGGCGTCCTCAAGACAGGGGAGGCCGTCACCGCCACCCAGGCTGCAAGCTCAGGCAAACGCTTTCGTGAATGAGGGCAGCGTAAGGACGCGCACAGGTGCCCAAGAGCGAGGGAGCCTGGGGAGGGAGCTCCTTAAGGGAGCATCTGGAGACGCTGTCTGAAAAGCCAGAAGACCTGCCGGGGGAGATGCCTGTGGCAGAAGGTGCGGGAACCAATCACACACGCACGTTAATCCAAGGAACTCGCCGACACAGAACAGATGCTGAGGACACAGGTGACCGCGGGCTCCGGAGCAGAGTCGACTGCGGCATGAAGGCTTGCTGCGTGCGGCCTCATGGCCTTATGAGCGCTGCAGGGGCACCTCTCGTCGGGTCATTCTCCTGCAAAAGCCCAGCGGGGACAGCAGACTCACCGTGAACTGGCGCACCTCCCCTCTGTCCACGAGCTCGTGATCCTTCTCGGGCGTGATGGCGTAGGCCAGTTTCTAAGAGGGAAGGAGACCATTGGCACCAGCACCCACCTGCCAGGCCTACCCACCAGCGCCTCCTGCTGAGGCAGACAGGCTCCCCTCGGTTGACACAGGGTGAGACTCGGGAGCTGACTGTCCGAGGGTCTCCTTAAACTCTGGAGTGAGCGTTAGATCAGCGATCAAGCCCGACCCCAAAGGGAAGCTGTCCTGGGGCTGGCGTTGGTGTCTACGTCAGGGCACGGTGGGCTCCGACTAGGAGGGCAGCCAGTGCCCCTCTCCTTGCCCAGGCCCGGGGCTGCCTCGGCCACCTGCAGCTCATGCACAGTAGCGCATGCAGCTCCCGGAAAGCCACCACCAAGCCGCCTCCCTGCCAGCACCTGTCAGCGGCCGGTTCCCGGAGCCCGGGCACCCCAGGTCCGCCCAGGGCAGGTGGCATCTTTCAGGAACTCACACTTGGGCGTCACCTGGGTGTGGCCCCATCCCACATCAGCACAGCCCCTCCTGCTCCTGTTGGAGGTTTACTTGGTTTGTGTTCACAGGTGGGCCATGTGACAGGTTAGGAAATGGCTCTCCAGGCTCTCTGGGCTGCAGACCGTCCCCTCTCCAGGTGCGTGCTAGCCTGAGCCCCCTCCTCCGTCCTGAGTCAGTCTTAGGCACCCAGGGGGGCCGTCCATCCTCCCGCAGGGTCTGCCCGCTGCTGCTCTTCCTGGGCTGGGTCTCGGCAGGTCAGCGGGTGGGTTCCGTGGGACAGGTTGCCCGTAGCAGGATGCATCAGTTTTGCCTGGGGCCACAGCAGCCCGTGGGCTCCCTCCCCCTCCTGGGAGGCCCGGGCAGTCCGGGGGTACAACAGCCCTGGTCACGCTGTGTGTTGCCTGCTCCAGGACCTGGCCTGGTCTGACTGCTGGAGGAATCGGCTGAGGGCCAGCCTTTTGGGGACAGGAGGGGCACTGCCATGTGTCTGAGCCACTGAACACCATGCGGCCCTAAGGCAGAGTCCTGGGGCCCATCAGGGTGCAGCAATGGAGCTTCACTGCCCAGGGCCAGGGCAGCTGTTTCCAAGAAAGACTGCAGATTCAAGCAGAGTGGCTTCTGGGAACTCTCGGTGGCGGCTCCCAGGGGAGGCGTGTTCCTTCCAAGGAGGGCTGTTTCCTCATTGCTTCCAGGAATCTGAGTGCCAGGACCTTAAACAGTGGCACCCCTGTGACTGGCCCCTGACCCCTCCTTTTCATACAGGTGGCAAAGCCAAGGCAGAGCAAAGGAGCAGAGCTTGCAGGAGACCCTAGACCCACCGCAGCACTGCAGCAGTACCTTCCTGCGGCTCCCAGCTGCCCCTGCTCGGGCCCTGGAGGGAACACGGGTCACCCCTGACCCCCCCACCCCCAGACAGCTGCTCTCTCCACCCTCACCACACACCGTAGTTGTGCACACACACAGAGTACACACAGAGAAACACATTCGGACATACATGTGGACACACACATGCAAACACACACAGTACACACACATGTAGACACAGTGGACATACACATAGGCGCACACACATGGAAACAGACATATGCAGGCACATACACATAGACCCCAGACACATGGACACACACAGTACACAGACACGTATACACAATGGACTTACATATAGGCACACACACATGGAAACACAGACACATGCAGGCAAACACACATAGACCCACAGACACATGGATACACACGGTACACACAATGGACTTACATACAGGCACACACACACACAGAAACACAGACACATGCAGGCACACACATGTAGACACACAGACACACGGAAACACACACTACACACAGACACGTACACATGATGGACACACAAGTACACACACCACAGAAACACAGACACATACAGGCACATACATGTAGACACACAGACACATGGAAACACACACTACACACAGACATGTACACACATGGACACATAAGTACACACACCACAGAAACACAGACACACACAGGCACACACACACTCTCACACCCTCCCTCCGGCCCCAGCCTGCGATGTCAGTGTCCCTTGTCTCCCCATCGTGGCTGCCGACCCCTTCAGGCTCCTCCTCCTGCTCAGAGATGAACTGGGCAGGAGCAGAGCGTGGAATGGGGATGCCCACCCAAGCCTTTCTGGTACCTCACGGTCGGTGACAGTCCAGCATGAGGGAGCCCCGTCCCATACCCACCTCTCGAAAGGACCCGGGCAAGCTGAAGAACTTGTAGGCCGCGTAGATGGGCACCATTGCCATGGAGGATGTGGCGATGACCCAGCCCAGCGCGTTGGCCCAGCCGGGGAAGATGTAGGCTCCGTAGTGGGGGGGCCTGAAGGTCACAATGCTGACCACGACCACAAACTGAAACCAACGAACACAGAGTCAGGGGCTCTCGCTGGCTGGGTGCGAGGACAGTGTTGCTCGGCCTCTCACTAGATACCATGTGCCTTGGGAGTACGTGGGTGCCGAGGCCACGGTCCCACCCGCGGGCTGGTTCTGGCCGCTACGATCCACCTCTGAGAAGAGTCACGGTTTGACCTGCTACACAGGTCTCCTGGAAGGCAGCCTGGAGCGCACCCTTCTCCACACGTGCACAGGGCAGGTGACCACGCGCAACTCAAAGAAACGTACGGCGTAGGGAAATTATTATTATTATATTTGCTAAAATCATAACTTCCTAGGAAATGGGTTCTAGAATTAAATATAAAATAATATAAAGCAACGAAATTGTCATATTTCTATCGAGTTNCACGCAGACACAGGGAGGGCTGGCGTCCTCAAGACAGGGGAGGCCGTCACCGCCACCCAGGGCTGCAAGCTCAGGCAAACGCTTTCGTGAATGAGGGCAGCGTAAGGACGCGCACAGGTGCCCAAGAGCGAGGGAGCCTGGGGAGGGAGCTCCTTAAGGGAGCATCTGGAGACGCTGTCTGAAAAGCCAGAAGACCTGCCGGGGGAGATGCCTGTGGCAGAAGGTGCGGGAACCAATCACACACGCACGTTAATCCAAGGAACTCGCCGACACAGAACAGATGCTGAGGACACAGGTGACCGCGGGCTCCGGAGCAGAGTCGACTGCGGCATGAAGGCTTGCTGCGTGCGGCCTCATGGCCTTATGAGCGCTGCAGGGGCACCTCTCGTCGGGTCATTCTCCTGCAAAAGCCCAGCGGGGACAGCAGACTCACCGTGAACTGGCGCACCTCCCCTCTGTCCACGAGCTCGTGATCCTTCTCGGGCGTGATGGCGTAGGCCAGTTTCTAAGAGGGAAGGAGACCATTGGCACCAGCACCCACCTGCCAGGCCTACCCACCAGCGCCTCCTGCTGAGGCAGACAGGCTCCCCTCGGTTGACACAGGGTGAGACTCGGGAGCTGACTGTCCGAGGGTCTCCTTAAACTCTGGAGTGAGCGTTAGATCAGCGATCAAGCCCGACCCCAAAGGGAAGCTGTCCTGGGGCTGGCGTTGGTGTCTACGTCAGGGCACGGTGGGCTCCGACTAGGAGGGCAGCCAGTGCCCCTCTCCTTGCCCAGTCCCGGGGCTGCCTTGGCCACCTGCAGCTCATGCACAGTAGCGCATGCAGCTCCCGGAAAGCCACCACCAAGCCGCCTCCCTGCCAGCACCTGTCAGCGGCCGGTTCCCGGAGCCCGGGCACCCCAGGTCCGCCCAGGGCAGGTGGCATCTTTCAGGAACTCACACTTGGGCGTCACCTGGGTGTGGCCCCATCCCACATCAGCACAGCCCCTCCTGCTCCTGTTGGAGGTTTACTTGGTTTGTGTTCACAGGTGGGCCATGTGACAGGTTAGGAAATGGCTCTCCAGGCTCTCTGGGCTGCAGACCGTCCCCTCTCCAGGTGCGTGCTAGCCTGAGCCCCCTCCTCCGTCCTGAGTCAGTCTTAGGCACCCAGGGGGGCCGTCCATCCTCCCGCAGGGTCTGCCCGCTGCTGCTCTTCCTGGGCTGGGTCTCGGCAGGTCAGCGGGTGGGTTCCGTGGGACAGGTTGCCCGTAGCAGGATGCATCAGTTTTGCCTGGGGCCACAGCAGCCCGTGGGCTCCCTCCCCCTCCTGGGAGGCCCGGGCAGTCCGGGGGTACAACAGCCCTGGTCACGCTGTGTGTTGCCTGCTCCAGGACCTGGCCTGGTCTGACTGCTGGAGGAATCGGCTGAGGGCCAGCCTTTTGGGGACAGGAGGGGCACTGCCATGTGTCTGAGCCACTGAACACCATGCGGCCCTAAGGCAGAGTCCTGGGGCCCATCAGGGTGCAGCAATGGAGCTTCACTGCCCAGGGCCAGGGCAGCTGTTTCCAAGAAAGACTGCAGATTCAAGCAGAGTGGCTTCTGGGAACTCTCGGTGGCGGCTCCCAGGGGAGGCGTGTTCCTTCCAAGGAGGGCTGTTTCCTCATTGCTTCCAGGAATCTGAGTGCCAGGACCTTAAACAGTGGCACCCCTGTGACTGGCCCCTGACCCCTCCTTTTCATACAGGTGGCAAAGCCAAGGCAGAGCAAAGGAGCAGAGCTTGCAGGAGACCCTAGACCCACCGCAGCACTGCAGCAGTACCTTCCTGCGGCTCCCAGCTGCCCCTGCTCGGGTCCTGGAGGGAACACGGGTCACCCCTGACCCCCCCACCCCCAGACAGCTGCTCTCTCCACCCTCACCACACACCGTAGTTGTGCACACACACAGAGTACACACAGAGAAACACATTCGGACATACATGTGGACACACACATGCAAACACACACAGTACACACACATGTAGACACAGTGGACATACACATAGGCGCACACACATGGAAACAGACATATGCAGGCACATACACATAGACCCCAGACACATGGACACACACAGTACACAGACACGTATACACAATGGACTTACATATAGGCACACACACATGGAAACACAGACACATGCAGGCAAACACACATAGACCCACAGACACATGGATACACACGGTACACACAATGGACTTACATTACGTACAGGCACACACACACACAGAAACACAGACACATGCAGGCACACACATGTAGACACACAGACACACGGAAACACACACTACACACAGACACGTACACATGATGGACACACAAGTACACACACCACAGAAACACAGACACATACAGGCACATACATGTAGACACACAGACACATGGAAACACACACTACACACAGACATGTACACACATGGACACATAAGTACACACACCACAGAAACACAGACACACACAGGCACACACACACTCTCACACCCTCCCTCCGGCCCCAGCCTGCGATGTCAGTGTCCCTTGTCTCCCCATCGTGGCTGCCGACCCCTTCAGGCTCCTCCTCCTGCTCAGAGATGAACTGGGCAGGAGCAGAGCGTGGGATGGGGATGCCCACCCAAGCCTTTCTGGTACCTCACGGTCGGTGACAGTCCAGCATGAGGGAGCCCCGTCCCATACCCACCTCTCGAAAGGACCCGGGCAAGCTGAAGAACTTGTAGGCCGCGTAGATGGGCACCATTGCCATGGAGGATGTGGCGATGACCCAGCCCAGCGCGTTGGCCCAGCCGGGGAAGATGTAGGCTCCGTAGTGGGGGGGCCTGAAGGTCACAATGCTGACCACGACCACAAACTGAAACCAACGAACACAGAGTCAGGGGCTCTCGCTGGCTGGGTGCGAGGACAGTGTTGCTCGGCCTCTCACTAGATACCATGTGCCTTGGGAGTACGTGGGTGCCGAGGCCACGGTCCCACCCGCGGGCTGGTTCTGGCCGCTACGATCCACCTCTGAGAAGAGTCACGGTTTGACCTGCTACACAGGTCTCCTGGAAGGCAGCCTGGAGCGCACCCTTCTCCACACGTGCACAGGGCAGGTGACCACGCGCAACTCAAAGAAACGTACGGCGTAGGGAAATTATTATTATTATATTTGCTAAAATCATAACTTCCTAGGAAATGGCCGCTACGATCCACCTCTGAGAAGAGTCACGGTTTGACCTGCTACACAGGTCTCCTGGAAAGCAGCCTGGAGCGCGTACCCTTCTCCACACGTGCACAGGGCAGGTGACCACGCGCAACTCAAAGAAACGTACGGCGTAGGGAAATTATTATTATTATTTGCTAAAATCATAACTTCCTAGGAAAGGGGTTCTAGAATTAAATATAAAATAATATAAAGCAACGAAATTGTCATATTTCTATCGAGTTGACAAAATGAAGTCGTTCAGTATAGTTTGTAGGTTTTATCTAAAACTCTACAAAGCATGTTTCAGTCTGAAGCTCAAGAATTTAGTCTCATTATTGGGAGAAGATTTTATCTCCTGCAGTCAAAGGTCAGCTCTTTGGGCGTCAAGACGGGGATTCTTGCCACCCTATGAGGACAGCTTGTTTTAGACTCAATATTGAATAGTTAAGACAAGAGCTGCTGTGTCGGGCTGGGGGAGTTGGGGACAAGCACTGTGGCCGGTTTCCTAGGAGAGTCTCCCTCGCTTTCCTTCTGGACATCAGTCCGTCTGTGTCCTGTTTGAGGACCGCTGCGTGGATGCAGGGCATCCAGCTGGGGCTTCAGAAGCAGTCAGCCGGGCGCGGAGTGTGGCCACCTGCCACGTAAGGACGTTTCGGTCAACGACAGACCGCGTGCACGATGGTGGCCAGCGCCATAGACTGCACCACACAGCCTGGTGTGCAGCAGGCCCCCACCCAGGTTTGTGTACGTTCAGGCTGATGTCTGCACTGCAATGACACCGCCTGTTGACACTTGTCTCTGAATGCATCCCCGTCGTTAAGCAACGCATAACTGTACTTATCTCACAAGCAGTCACGCCACATGGCCTGGACCTAAGTCACTGTGCAATGCCTACAGGATGCGGTGGGGATCCCGTTGTCTCTCGCTACCTTCCTGTACCCCAGGCACCTTCTGTGTGCTCAGGAGCACAGCGCCCTCCACAGGTACCTACTGGGCTGTGCAGTGTACGGGTGACAAGGGGTCTTCATGTACGCAGGGCCCCTGCTGACCCAGGGACCAGCTCTCGGGTTGCTCCATGATGGGGTCTGGTCTGAGTCACCTGCCCAGTCCAGGCTGCGCCCCTGACTGCTGGACTGAGGGCGGGCACTGGTCTCTGTGAGCAACTCACAGGACTCTGCTTAAAGCCGGGCAGCCCTTGTAGCCGTCTGCAGGCGCCTGTCCAGACCAGGCCGGTTAGTTTGGGCTGTGTGTGGAAGCAGCCGCAGACAACCCATAAGCTAATGGATGCGGTGGCCTCGTTCCAATAAAGCTATTTACAAATACAGGTGGCCGGAGGGCCCTTGTTTGCCAACTCCCAGCCCAGATGGTAAAAGCCTGGCGATTATGGGACACAGCAGTGGTGCCCGCATCTGAGGGAGACCCATGGGAGTGATGGGCAATCTAGGTCATGCCTGTTTTAGGGTTCCAGTCCTCAGTGTCCTTCGACCCCTCCACCCAGAGAGCAGGAGTGGGGGCCCTGGCTGGTCCCTGGCATCTCCTTCAACATGGAGCTATTCTGGGGGTCCAAGACCACCTGGGTGGGATCACACTGAGTTTTCCCCGGTGGGTCTAGTGGGAACGGTGGAAGATGCCTTTAGACCAGATGGCCTTAGGGACCAGCTGGCGTTCCTCCTGAGACCCACTGACTCCAGCTGCAGCAGTCATGGTCTTGAAGCAGCATCTAGTGTCCCGGACCCGGCCTTGAGTGCCTTCACTTTGCTGGGCCTCGGGGCAGGCAGGGGGCAGGATGGAGGCAGGGAGGGACACGGCACGTGGCCCTTACCAGGAGGAAGCACGGGCTGACCAGCTTCCAGCACAGCCGCCAGTACAGGTTGGGCCGCTGCCCGGTCATCTGCCTGATGTCATCGCTGAACTGCTCGACACCTGATGGGGGAGGCAGCGGCCACAGGGCCGGTCAGGATGGGCATGTTTCTGTGATGCAGACACGCACCCCGTGGCCTCGCTGACTGGAGGACCCCACATGCACACCTGACCCTGCTGATGCGCCGAGGGAGCCCTGTGGTCAGGCAGCTGCTGGAGGGCCCGGCGACACTCCCCGCCCATCCTCCGCCTTGGGCCCCCTCCCCATCCCAGGGCGGTCCCTGTGTCCCTCTGCAGTTAAATTTTCTTCCACTTTTTAAAAATTGTGGTAAATATACAGAACACAGAGTTTACCATCTCAGCCGTTTCCGAGGGTCCAGTTCAGTAGCCTCATGCGCACTCATGTGCCATGCAGCCGTGCCCACCACCCACCTCCAGAACTCCTCACCTCCCCAGGCTGGAGCTCTGTGCCCTCAAACCCCAGCTGCCCACCCCCGCCCCAGCCCTGGCACGTGCGTTCCACGTTCTGAGTCTGTGGGTTTCGTCTGCTGTAGGTGCCGCTCGTGAGTGAGTCAGGCAGTGCTTGTCCTTCTGTGACTGGCTTATTTCACTGAACACAACATCCTCGAGGTTCATCCAAGTTGTAGCACATGCCTGGGTTTCTTTCTCTTTTTAAGGATGAATATGCCATGGTATGTATACACGCATTCATTCTTAAGAAAAAACTATTTCTTTATTTAGTCGTCCATCGGTGGGCATTTAGGTTGGTTCCATGTCTCGGCTATTGTAAGTAGAGCTGTGATGAACACGGGAGTGCAATGTCCCTTCAACATGATGATTTCCATTCCTCTGGATATGTGCCCAGCAGTGGGATTGCTGGATCATGTGGCAGCTCTATCTCTAGTGGTTTGAGGACCCTCCATGCTGTTTTCCATAACAATGGCTGTGCTAATTTACAGTCCCACCGACAGTGCAGGAGGGTCCCCCTTGCCCCACATCCTCACCAGCGTTTGTTGTTCTCAGTCTGTTTAATAATGGCCGGTCTAACTGGGGTGTACACACACTGGAACACTGCTCTGCCATAAAAAAGAATGAAATTCTGCCATTCACAGCAACACGGAGGAGTCTGGAGAAAATTATGACAAGTGAAATAAGCCAGACGAGGAAAGAGAAAACTGCAAGTTCTCACTCCTAACTGGTGCTAAGAAAGAAGGAAAGAGAGAGAGAGAGAGAGAAGAAAGGAAGGAGGGAGGGAGGGAGGGAGGGAGGGAAAGAAGGAACGATGGAAGGAAGGGACCACATGACACGTTGAACTCTGAGAAGGAGAGGACACAGCTAAGTGCACTAGAGCTGGGGCGGGGGCTGGGACTGGTGGGTCAGGCAAAGGGCAGGAATAAAAATCACAATTCGTAATAATGAATATGCTGGTAATAAAAAATAAAAATTAAAAAAGGAAAAATCTATTTCTAGAAACTTAACAAGCTGGCATTTTCTCTCCAAGTCCCAGAGGAGCCCCTCAGGAACGTGTTTCCTCCAGCAGCATCACTGGCCCCTTTTGGAAAGTGACACGCAGATCTCAAGAGCGATTCCTCCCGCGGCTGCCCCAGGCCGCGTCCCGGCAGAGGTCGCGGCGGTGGGTGTGCTTGGGTCACTCTACCTTTCTCTGTGAGGGTCATTCTTTTTTGGGGGTGGTCGTGGTGAAGGAGATTACATTTTAAAGGGATAGAAAAGTATCGATCCCAGGTACCAGTGAAAGCACAAGGCGTTTGACATTTCCCTTTTCTCTAGAAAAAACAGTATAATTGAAACCAGTTCTCAGAACATGAGCTACGCCTCAGGTCAAGCCTCTTGGAGCCGGGCTGTTTTCGAGGCTGTCATTCCCAGGCCCGAGGCAGAGAATGTGGCCCCCTTGCATGCAGGTGAGCCAGGAGTCGTCCTAGCTGGTGCTTCTGCAGAACCACAGACGTTTAGCTTTCCGTGGGACGACACATTTGGAGAGAAATGCACNCAAGTCCCAGAGGAGCCCCTCAGGAACGTGTTTCCTCCAGCAGCATCACTGGCCCCTTTTGGAAAGTGACACGCAGATCTCAAGAGCGATTCCTCCCGCGGCTGCCCCAGGCCGCGTCCCGGCAGAGGTCGCGGCGGTGGGTGTGCTTGGGTCACTCTACCTTTCTCTGTGAGGGTCATTCTTTTTTGGGGGTGGTCGTGGTGAAGGAGATTACATTTTAAAGGGATAGAAAAGTATCGATCCCAGGTACCAGTGAAAGCACAAGGCGTTTGACATTTCCCTTTTCTCTAGAAAAAACAGTATAATTGAAACCAGTTCTCAGAACATGAGCTACGTCTCAGGTCAAGCCTCTTGGAGCCGGGCTGTTTTCGAGGCTGTCATTCCCAGGCCCGAGGCAGAGAATGTGGCCCTCTTGCATGCAGGTGAGCCAGGAGTCGTCCTAGCTGGTGCTTCTGCAGAACCACAGACGTTTAGCTTTCCGTGGGACGACACATTTGGAGAGAAATGCACCTGCTAATTCCCTGAAGGAAACCTGGCCAGTGAGTGGAACCGGCACCTCGACCCCATTTTACAGAAGAGAAGAGCGGGGAAAGCGATGCAGGAACTCGGCCGGGTCAGCACACTGGGCGGGAAGGGCGACCTGTCTCCAGATCCACCTGCTGACCGCCAGGTCCCCGCCTCAGGGCTCACAGTGCCAATCTGCGAATGAGTGACTGGCCTCAGGGAGGTGTGCGGTCCTGGTCAGCCGGGGCTCCTTCGACTCGACCGTCACCTCAGGCCACTGGCTTCAGCCAGCTGCACCTGGTCTGCTCCTCTGTGAGGGACAGGCTGGCCGGCTCCTCTAGTGGGGACGAAGCCGAGGTGCGTGCCAGTCCACAAGGACTGCTGCTCAGCTGGGCAGAGGGCCTCACTTCTGCCCGAGTCCCAGAAGACCCCACCCTCTCCAGACCACCTGGTGTCCGCACAGCGTAGGCGCAGCTGCCCTGGATGTCTCTGACCACAGTGTGGGTTCCGGCTGCCCCCAGGCTGTCTCCACTGATGCCGCTGCACAGACCATCGCCAGACTCCCCCTCTGCGATGCTGTGCTGACCACGCTTTAAGGGACACATTTGAGCTAAAATGTGTACCTTTTCAAGGTGGCTTTGCCAGAGAGAAAGCAGCACAGCCCCAAGGCGCAGGACTCACCGTAGAACCAGGCCACCCCGACGGCTTCGATGAGCACCCCGAAGAGGATGGACGTGCTGGCTGCGAAGTGGTCCAGCAGCGTGAAGACGTAGATGCCGCCCTGGAAGTGGGGACCACCCGGTGAGCTCAGGCACTGCTGCCCCCCTCACCCACAAGTGTGCTTTCCCCGAAAGATAAGCCTGGCCCCCGGATTCACTGCATAGACGTACACGATTTCCCTCCTGTAATGTCTGATTTGAGTCACTAAAATGCATCGCACACGCAGCTTCTTAGGGACACATCTATGATGCAAAGATAAAAATCTCTCTTTTCCTTTCCCAGGGCTGCAGGTGCAATCAGAGATGGAAGCAACCACACGCCAACCGCGGCGGCACGTCCCCCACAGACTGGCCCCTGCATCTCTAGCCCCCAAAACCCAACGGAGGTGGCTTCAGCCCAGGGCGTGTCCGGGGAGCTGTCCAGGTGCCCAAGCAACCCTGGGACCTGGTTCTGGACGCACAGCCTCCCCGTGTGTGGCTATGAGGTGTTGAGGGCAGGGGTGCGGCTTCTTAGTGATGCCGCAGGTCTGTCTGGCCCAACAGCACCAACCACGCTGCCCATGCTACGTACGTTGGTGACGCAGAAGAGCGAGAGGAGGAAGGTGGCGAGGACGACGAGGAGCGTGAAGAGCTCGCGGTGCCGGTGCAGCAGCTGGAACTCGTCGACGAGCCCGGTGATCACCGACTCCATCCCGCCCATCTGCACCGACACACAGAGCACAGGGCACTGCACGCGCGCCCTGGCCGAGACTTCCCTGCGTTCTGTCGGCATCAGCCCATGGATGGGCATAGAACAGGGACCCCCATGGCAGCCCAGGGTGCAGGACGCCCTGGAGGAAAGGCACCCCCCAGCGAGGGCTTCTCTGGTGACAGGACTGTGGGGGAGAGAGGACCTGGAGGGGCCGCGCCGTCCACGACCATGACGTGTAGCCTCTCTGAAGTCCCTGGGCGGCTAAAACTACACTGTGCACTGCCTCGCAGGGAGTGACAGGCACGCACGCCAGAGGCTCAGCCCTGTGAGTCCCCCAAGCAAAATGTCCTCCCACAAGCACAGCTTGCGGGTCACTGGCCACGTCCTTACAGACAGAGCCTCCTATCATCGTGGCTGGACGGTGCCCAGGCGGCCTGGCCCCCTTCCCCAGTGAGCTGCCCATTGGACGCACCCTCCCTGGCACAGGAGCACGGACGCCGGGGTCCGCCCAGTGGGCGGGAGGTGAAGATGGGGGTGGTCCACACAGACAGGGATTCTTGGTCCACTGCTTTCCAGGAAGGCTGCCCTGAGCCCCGTCAGCGTGGACAAATGGCGTGGGGTGGACTGCAAGGCGTCCCTAGCCAATCCTGGAGAGTGGACATGCAGGGGCTGCACAGGTAGTGTCCAGGGCCAGGCTGGGCTGTGGGTGGCTCTTTCTGTGGCCATACCCTGAAAATGCCCCCATTCCTCATGGGGGAGCAAAGAGGGTTCAGGGATCCACAGACGGGAAGGGCCTGCTGTGGACTCCCCGCGGCCCAGTGGCCCCGCCCTGCTGAGCGGAGCCTGTGCTTGCTGGGGCCCCGCTGCGTGTGCGGGTTTGGAATCTGCAGGTGGCTCAGGGCCAGGCTGGTGGGTGTCCCGGCAGGGGAAGGAGGAGGGGAAGTTAAACTCGAGCCCAGGAAAGGTCTCCGGGAGAGTCCCGGGCTGGCTCTGGTCCCACTCTTGCTGAGCACGCGTGGGTGGGGACCGTCAGTGAGCGTCAGGGTCTAGGAGCAGGTCTGGAGGGAGGCCCGTGGGCGCGGGCGGGTGAAGCGCGGGCTACTCACGGCGCTGTCGATTCCCAGGGTGAGCAGCATCATGAAGAACACGACCGCCCAGGCCGAGGACAGCGGCAGTGCCGCGATCGCCTCCGGATAGACGACGAAGATCAGCCCTGGCCCTGCAACCACAGCACCGCACCGCTTCACGCGGGCACCACGCCACCCCGCCTCAGAGGCCGGCACAGCCCGCCCAGTGCCTCTGGGACCCAACTGACGGGAGACCCTTCCCATCGCCCTCTTTCCTTCCTCCTGCGAGGAACCTCCTCTGGTGGCTCACCGGAGCCTGGCCCAGGGCTCAGGAACATGGAAACCAGAGCCATCGGAGGGCTTCTGTTCATCCCTACAACCCGTAACCTCGTCCCCAGTCACTTGTGCACAGGCTGGACTAGGGGTGACAGGAGAAGAAAAGGGGAGAGCAAAAATCAAGAGGGGACAGAAACAAGAAGAGGACAGGACGGGGCTTCCAGAGCGGTCCCGCCCCTCATCCCAGTTGGCGCCCCATGACATCTGCCCAGTTTGTTTTTCTTGTGCATGTGATGGGTTACACACATGTACACAGCACACACACATGCACACAAGAACACACAACGCACCTTCACAAATATAACAAACATACATACATGTATACACACACATGAACACACATGGCACACATACAAGCACACATGCACACACGAGCACACGTGCACACATACAAAACACTTGCACATGTATGAACGCACATGTATGAGTACCCATACACCAATACACACGTGCACACACATACATACAGAAGTACAATATGCACATACATGAACATACACAGGCACACATACACATACCACACACATGCACATGCATGTACACATGTACACACATGCACATAATGCGCAAATGCGCACACACAAATACACACACCCCCACACACATGCATGCACACACACTTGCACATGCACATTCACTCACACATGCATGTACACACGCATGAGTATCCATACGCCACAGAGACACACATGCACAAGTTCATACAACACCAAGCACATATGTGCACATGCATGCACACAGACACATGGACACAATGCACAAAGCACACACGCACACACATAGACATACAGAAACATGCACATGCTCATATGCACATGCATGTACACATGCAAGAACACACATTCACATGATTGGACTCCTCCCACCCCCTTTGGGGTTACGTGTGGCAGGCACTGGCTCTGGACAAAGCACTGTGAACAGACGTGAGCCATGCCACTTCTAAGTGAGTGCTTTATAGGCCGTGTGGCTCTCTTTGCAGGATCTGGAAGCCCACATGCAGACGGCCCCCATCCAGTCAGGGCCCTGAGGGTCTCGGAGGAGCAGGGCACCCCCACCCAGTGACTTGCAGCCGAGAAAGGAAGAAGCCTTTGCGCTTGAGCCTTTGGGATGGGGGTGGTGTTTGCTGCTGCTGCACAACTGCCCATTCTGAGCACAGCGTCTGAGGCCAGAGGGGCCCACAGCGAGGCTCAAAGATAAGAAATGAATCTGTTACCCTGTTCTACAGCAGTGGAGGGTGTGCCGGCCCCAGGGCAGCACTGGCAAAGGCTGGGGGAATGTGGCTCATCTGGGGAACAATGAGTCTTCCTCACGACCAGCAGGTGAAGACTTGGGTGGAGGTGTAGGGCTCAGGGTGTGGCAGGCCCTCCACCAGGACTCAGTGCAACTTGCTCTCAAGTGATCCCAAAGTAAAAAACATCCTCCCAGGTGACTGACAACTGACCGTTGTCGTGGCTAGTTTTAAGGGACGTGCACTCTCACCCACCAGCGGGGTCTCCTGCGTCTGTGTCTACAGAGATGTAACGTCATTGTTTCTGATTCCCGTGATTCTGAGCAGGGCATGTGTCTGACACCAGCCTACAGGAACGGGGCACTTACCAATCTTTTTAAAGAATCAAAGACCATAGCCAGGGTCTGTCTCTTGAAAGTCTTTTACGGGGTCCTATTGTCGGCCAAGCAGTGGGGTCAGGCGGGGGCTCTCTGTGGTTCCCAAGATGCCCTGATGGACGGGGCAGTTTCCAGTGCAGGTGGGGGAGCAGCTTGCTTGAGTTGCTCCAAAGTTTAAATGCCATAAGCCATGACCCCGGGAGGATGTCTACAGCTCGGTCGAACCTAATGTCAATACCCTCGTCTTTCGTTTCCATACCCGAGTTAACATTTCGCCCTGTTTTCTTGAGAATTAGGGCCATGCATGACATTTGCTTTGCGCATCAGGGAATGCATTCAACTTTGTTTTCAGGGGTGAATAGAGGACTTTGCAAGCTACGGCTATTTATCATAATCAGGACAAGAGGAAGGGTGAAGATGTCTAAGCGCAGCAGTGAGTGTCTCCCTGCTCTGTTTATTTGCATTATGTTTTCTTTCTTCTTCCTTTATTGGGTTTTTTCCCCTAAAGTCAAGAATACGGGCTTAGGAAACACCCCCTGGGCTTCAGAACCAGCCCTTGCTTTCTGGCTGCAAGATTGAAGGGGCCCTCCCAGGTCCGGAGGCTGTTTCCTGCTTGCAAAGCGAGGGTCCTCATGCTGGACCCTCCAAACAGCGAATGGAATGATGAAGGCTGAGCCCGGCTTACAGCTCAGGGCACCCGTCCTGCTGCGGCTGAGGCCCTCCCCACCCCACACGTCACCTGCTCCCACCGTGCCTGCCACCTTCCCGCTCCCTAGGCTGACAACCTCCAGGTGTGCAGAGACACTCAGCGTCCCAGGACTGGCCAGTGGGCAGGTGGGGAGCGCCGTGTGCCTGGGACTCTACCTAGAGTTCTCTGATTATCACCCAAATCCCATCTAAGTATGTCATGGTCTCTGGATGTTTGTCAGGAAGAGGTTTGGAGCAGATGAACTGCTGATGTCAAAAACAATCCATTTCTGTCTGGTGGGCTGAGCCAAAGTCCAGAGCTTCCCAGTCTTGCCCCACGTGTTGCTTGGAACAGCTCGGTATCCCCTCCCTGAGCTGTACGTCCCCCACCATGCTGTAGACAGACAACAGGGGGCCCTCGGGTGACAAGGCCTGGCCCCACAGTCCCTGTGATGTCTGCAGGGAGCACATGGTGGGGGGACAGAGGGGACGCCTGTGCCGTTTGGTGGCATTTGGGCTTGCGGTGTCACTGGCAGTGCTGGCCCAGCACGAGGACCCTATGGGGCAGGAGCAGGTGGAGTGCTGGGGTGGGGGCTGGTCAGCAGCTCTGTGAGCGCGACTGGGGGCCTTGCAGGGTGGTGGGAAGGGCTCACCATCTTTGGCTACGTCCCCGATGGGCACGCTGTGCTTGTGTGCCATGTACCCCAGGAAGGAGAAGACGACAAAGCCGGAGGAGAAGCTGGTCAGGGAGTTAATGGAGGTGGTGACGATCGCGTCTCTGCAAGAACAAGACGGGCCATGCCAGTGCCCAGCCGAACTGCAGCAGCTGCGACTTCCCAGTCATTATCCTAAATTGACCACGTCAGGGGAAGGGGGCTGGCAGGCTCTGGAGGAGCTGCTTTTCCCAGATTTGCACGGACAGCCACTTCTGCAGCTACTGGGGTCTGTTCTTGGACCACCTTGGACCCTTGGCTGGGCTGCCCAAGGCTCCTGGGTGCTGTTTGGGCTCAGGGTGGGTGGAACAGAGGACAGCCCCGTGTGCCCAACACAGGAGCCCCACCCACCTTGCCAGGGGGCTGTCGGGCAGGGCTTCTGGAACCTAGAGCACACACCTCTGGGACCCCGTAAAATGCAGATTTTGACTGGATGGGTCTGGTGCGGTCCCAGATCCTCTGTTTCCCATGAACTCCTGGGGGTCCTGGTGCTGCTGGGCTGGGGACCCACTCTGAGGCTCAGAAATCAGAGGCCAGAGGCAAGCAAGGACAGGGCAAGGAGGGTCCCAGAGGCCAGGAGACCAGTACCTCCCTCCTAGGGCCTGCATGGCCGGTCACCGCTGTGGAAGGACCGCATGCTGCGTGTGCAGACCCAGGTGGACACAGGGTGGTCTGGGCAGGCCGCCTGGCCTGCTGTTCAGTGCCCACCCTCTGGACCTCCTGCGGCGGGCTGTGGCCTTTGCTGTGCACTGTCTTTGTGCTTTACCAAGTTTCTATCCTCACGATGAGAGAGAAATAAACAAGCCAGCAAAGGTCAAGGGGGCGGGTCCCAGATTAAATTGTTTCTGCTTTTAGGAGGATTTGGGTCCAGCCTGTGGCTGCAAGTGCTGGCTGAGGGCGGGGGCACTGGCCGTGCAGAGCAAGTGGGGACACACTGAGGTGGTAGCGAAGCCTGACCCCGAGGAAGGAAGAGGACGCACACTGGGGCTGCTGGGGACGAAGCACACTGGGGGGCTGGTCTCGCTGCTCACAGGCCTCAGTGGGGAGTCTGGTGGCAGATGAGATCTAAAAAGGCTCCTCCCAGGAGGTGACACACATCTTCACATGTTCCAGAGCCTTCCTTAAAGCAGGAATCTCAACTTTGCTGAAGCTGTCCCACTGTGATTTCTATTGGAAAAGCCATGTGTCCCAGAGGTTTTGCAACCCAGTGTCAGCCATGCCCCCACTCGACTTTGCAGACGCTCTACGGCGGCGGGGGCTCGGGCTTACCTGTAGCAGTTGTTGGTGAATTTATTGTAACTGGAGAAGGCGATCAGCACCCCAAACCCGACGCCCAGGGAGAAGCACACCTGCGTGGCCGCGTCTATCCACACCTGCCGCGGGCCAGAGCGGGGAGAGAGAGGCGCCAGGCGATTAGAGATAATTGCAGGAAGCGCATTCAGCCCAGCGCAAGAGAGCGAGAGCCGGGGCTGTCACCGGGTCACAAGGCAATTGTGCAAATGAGCGCTGCCCGCTCCCCACCCGCCCTCATGGGCGGCCGTCTCCAGTGCGACGCCAGGCTTGGCTTGTGCAGCTGCTGTGCCTCCCTCCAAGAGCCCCTTGAGTTCAAACTCAGCATCACTGTCACAGATAAATGTCACCAACAGCATGATTGGTGGCAAATGCCATCTCAGGGAATAAACGCTTCCTGTGTCACTGGCCTGAAAGCGCGTGATCAGAGGAGGCCGTGTCCTTGTATGTGAATTTGCGATTTCTCTTGGAATATCCGTGAGGTTTGTCCGCACGACTGGAACCGATCTGGTCCGTGGCTCTCCTAATAGCATCGGCTCATTCACGTGTGTGTGACGTCGATGCCTGACCAGACACAGGCTGATATCTGCTTTGGTCTTCCCTATGACACTTGGAAACAGGCCCCTAAAACCCAACCCCTACGTGCTGGAGTCAGGGCAGTGCAGAGACCACTCAGTGATGGGACACCCGCCGGACCCCTGCACGGCCTCGGGCAGGAGGGGCAGAAGGAGCAGCTGATGTCCCTGGAGGGCCTGGGCCAGGCCCGCTACCCACTACCCGAAGTGTTTGGGGGCTGGTCTGTCCCGGCGTTCATTGTCAGGCCTGTGAGTGGGACACTGAGGCTGTGACACCAGAAGCCCATGCTGGGGCACCAGGTGGACCTTGGGTGTCCCTAGTATCTCGCTTGAGCTCAGAGCAAGGGAGTGGACACTGCAGAGGGGGCTGGGGCCTTGGGCTGCAGGGAGCTGTGCCCTCTGTCCTTTGAGCAGCACGTCCTGAGCCTTAGGGCCACCCCAGCATCAGGGACAGTGTGTTTGGGGGCAGCTGGCCAGGCCAAGTGGTCAGGGCCACAGAGGGGCCAAGTGCAGAGTGGCTGGGTGGGCAGTAGGTGAAGGGGTCCTGCTCTGTAGTCCCGTGTGGGCCCTGTGACAGTTACTGGCTGGCTCACCTGGCCTGGTGGCTGCAGGCAGGATCAGGTGTCCTGGGGGAGCTCCTTACCCTCCTGGGCCTCCTGGGGGCTTGGGGCCACGCCTGCCTGTCCCTGCTCCCAGTCCCCTCCCCTTTCTGTTTTCCTTATGACCCCAAATCTGACTCTCAACACGACCTGTCTGCCTGGGCAACAACCTTCCAAACGCCGCTGTCCCAGCCTCACCACCCCGGCTGAGACCTGTCCTTCCCCTCCTGCCCCACCCTCTCCCAGCAATTCAGATCCACCATCTGCTCCACCTAGTCCACCTCAGTTTCCAACGATCCCCCACGAAAGCTGCCGTTCCCATCATGTCAGCCTCCCGCCATCTCTGAGCCTGTTTCCCAGGAAACGGTGCTGTCCCTTCTCCCTCTTGGGGACCCATCCCCACGGCCTGGCCAAGCCTCCTCTCTTTGTGAGGTCTTACATTTTAACCCAGAACGATTTCTCCCTTTGCTAAAGAAATCTGCAGCCTGGCTCTAGACTTAGTTTTTGATATAACCCAATTTCAAGCACTCTCTTATTCTGCTGTGGGCACTAGGATTTGGGGCTCCTGAGAGAGCCCTGGTTTGTAACTCAGACAGGGAACACAGAACCGCAGCCCACGGCTGCCCCCCCAGAGCAGCAGCGCCCATGGGTGCAGGCTGGGCGGTCCCGTCTGTGGGTACCTGAGGAACCCAAGAGCATCCCTCCAGGAAGCGGGTGGGCCAAGGGGAGGAGTTCGAGGGGACTCCAGACGTCCTGACTGGCAGCAGCCTCCGCCCCTGCAGAGAGTGCGCCGGCGCCGGCCCCGTCTCCCTTACTGTGCACGCACAGAGGCCGGGTGCTCACCCATGAATGACCCCATTCTCAATCAGACTGTGACCTCGGGGCGGGCAGGTGTGAGGGTGAGCAGGCCATCCTGCCCCTGTCAGATGTGCAGGGCGAGAGAGGAATGCCCTGGAATGCAGGAGCCCTGACCTGCTGCACCTGCTGGCCTTGTGGACGTGGAACGCTGAGTGGGATGTACTCACGGATGCCTCGCAGAGCCGATAGAAGTCCACATTCAGGTATGCTCTGATGCCGTCGATGGCTCCCGGGAGGGTGACCCCACGCAGCAGCAGGGCAGTGAGAACCACATACGGCATGGTGGCCGTGATCCACACGACCTGGAGGAGAGGACCGTGTGACCCACCGCACGGGCTGCCCACGGTGGGGCCTGTGGCAGGAGCAGATGCTGGTGGAAATGAGCCGGAGATGCTCAGCATCACCCGATGGCTGTGCTGAGAGTGAGGCGGCCTCTGATCAGGAAGCCCAGTGCCCTGACATGTCACAGGGTGCCACTTTGAAAATGCTTATGGGAGGAGGCTGTCAAATGTCTCTGTCCTATACGTCTTCCCCAGGGATTAAAATTGGAAGAATATTCCGAAAAACAGAACAAACAAAACACTCCTTTTCTGTGTTTGGCTGAATTCTGGTGCATGAGACGGGAGTAAGTTTACATATACTTTGCAAATGTGCACCTTGACAACGTGTGAGAGGATTCTGGGGCATGGGGGAGGGGACAGGGACCTGCTATTACTGAAAGTCTCCAGTGCTGGCACCATACTGCATGCATCACCCCAAGGGAGGGACACATTGTGGACAAAATTGCTTGCGGTGTCCACAGGACTACAGCATTTCCATTTGCAAAGAAACCATGTGTTGTGCTGTCTTCATGATGGAAACACTCTGCTCTGGGTGGTTTCCCTCTTGATGCCCTTCCTCAGCGATGGCCACATGCCCGCACCCAACCCAGCCACAGCCACATGTCCACCTACAACCCAACCACAGCTATGTGCCCACCCCCACCCCGGCCATGACCATGTGTCCACCCAACGCAGCCACAGACACATGCCCACCGCCATCCCAGCCACGGCCATGTGTCCATCCAAACCAGCCACAGCCACATGCCCAACCCCCAATCTGGCCACGGCCACATGCCCCAACCTGGCTATGGCCACATGCCTGCACCCAACCCAGCCACAGCCATGTGTCCACCCAATCCGGCCACGGTCATGTGCCCACCCAAACCCAGCCACAGCCACATGGCCACCTACAACCCAACCACAGCTATGTGCCCACCCCCAGCACAGCCATGGCCATGTGTCCACCTCTATGCAGCCACAGCCACATGCCCACCCCCAGCCCAGCCATGGCCATGTGTCCAATCCAGCCCAGCCAAGGCCACATGTCCACTCTGTCCATGGCTGGCTGGCGAAGGCCTGGAGCCTTACTTTGCCTGAGGTCTTCACCCCCTTCCACAGGCTGAAATAGAGCAGCAGGATGACTAGCACCAGGCAGGCTGTGAGCTGCCACCGTGGAGGGCCCAGGTCGTCGATTCCGTGGCTTTGGTGTAGGTGCAGCACACCGCGCCTGGACAGGAAAGTCAGGGAGCTGCAGGCAAACAGAGGAACCCACCAGAGGCCGGCGCTCTCACTGCAGCCTGGCGGACAGTACCACGGGCCAGAGGCCCCTGCAGCAGGGCCTGCCCGCCAGCCTGAGCTGAGACGCAGGGACTGCCCTTGCAATGAGGGACGACAGGCTGCATGGAGCTGAGGCCCACAGGAAGCCCCTCCCCACCCCCCCGCCCAGCTCTCCTGCTGCTGGGGCCAGGGAGGGAGCAGGCGCCTCAGGTCTTGGAAGGAAAAGAGCCACAGGAGCAGCAGTGAGGCACGAGAGGTGCCAGCACCCGCTGCTGCCCATGCATGGCCCCGAGGTCCCTCTGGAGGGGTGAGGCCAAGTGGACTCTGAGCAGTGATGTGGGATGTGCAGGCACCTGCACCGCTCCCTCGGGGAGGCTCCAGCTGCTTCCAGGAGGATCCTATGAGGAACAGACTCTGGATGATATTGCCCAGGTTTGATCGAGACCCACGTGCGGCTGCACCTGCCTTTTTGAGGGACCCATCCCAAGGGGCAGAGTGTAAGGCAAGGTGGGGAGGGGATGGAACTGACAGCCGGTGGTGCGTTCCCTGCCGTTAAAGCCTGGTGACAGCCTGCAGAAGGGCCGTGGCACTGCAGTTCTCGCAGCACGCCTGGCTGTGTGTGGCAGCTACGTCACCCACAGCTGGACTTTGAGCCCAGGCGGCTCTAACGGCTGTGCCTCTGGCACTGGCAAGCGGAGGAACCACATTACGAACGGAGCTGCTACCACCCAGATTTACTCTCATCCTAGGTCAGCTGAGGTCCCCAGGACATAATGCCTGGCCCCGACCGCTGACCCCGGCTTTCCAGGGATTTCTTTCCATCAGCTACAGCATCACTGTGCCACGTTGGTGGAATCGGGATCTTCAAACTCCAGAATCACCACAGAGGTGCCAGCCACTGGCAGCAGGGAAACTGTGACAGGATGAGAGGGCCAGCCCAGCGCTTGTATCACAGCCGCAGGTGCCCAGGCTGGGTTGGCTGGTGGGCAGACCGCTGTACCATAGCACAGTCACTGTCATCCTCTGTCTTTTGGAGCAGAAGTCGCTCATCCAGGAGGTTGTCTGCCCTGCAGCGTGCAAGGTCTGGGGATGGAGCTCCTCGGCGTGTGGGAAGTCACCTGAGCAGGAGGAGGTCACAGCCCAGGCACCTGCTCAGCTGAAAGCACCTGTCTGCCCTCCCTGGGGCAGCAGGGAATGCCCAAGGTATCCCCCACTTCTCCCCTGGCCCCAGGCCTGCTGCCCACTGCCCCGCTCTGCCCTCCCTGCCAGGTCTCCCAACTCGGGCTTCTTCCCACAATGAGAGGCAGGTCTCCTCGGGGCCACACGTGCCCAGCCTGAGACCACACAGCAGCTGTGTGCAGCCCGGGTGTGCACTGCATAGCCGGCCACCTACATGCCATCCACTGCCTCGGCACCGCACACACACACGTGCACGGGCATGGATTACACAGCCGGACCTGATGGCATCGACCTTTTGTCCATTTGCCTGGAGAAAGAAGCAAACTGAGCCAAATGCATGCCGGTGTCGACTGGCTCCAGCAGCCTCCACCACCCCACGTTCTAAGTCGCTTTTGGAATTAGCACCTTGCCTGCACTGTTATGATTCCTTCCCCAGATTAAAAGTCACCTTTCTCTGGGGTTATTTGAAATCCCACAGTTTAGAGAAAAGGACACTCCTGAGTACTATCAACCCTAGAATAGAGGTCCCCATGGGCCAGCCACGGGCAGGGACCAGCTACACCAGTGACGACAGGAAGCTGTGTGGCCCAGAGAGGGAGGAAGCTTCCCAGAGCAGAGTGTGGGGTCTGGCGGGGCAGCGCAAGGACGTCTGGGTAAGGTGGTTTGGGGCTGACGTGCAGACATTTCTGGAGGACCAGAACGGCGATGGCCCTGGATGTCCCAGTCTTGGGAAAGGTGGAGCACTTCCAGCTCTCCATGGGACTCCTTTTTCAGGTGAGTTCCTGGCCATGATTCTTCCGTCTGGAGGATGCTGGAGCATTTGAGAGGAGCTTGACATGCGAAGCGGTCACATGCATCATCCCTCCGAGTCCTCGCAGCAGCCCCTGACCCCATTTCACAGGTGAGAGAGTCATGGCACTGGGAGGGTAGGCACCTACCCAACTCAAAGTCAGAAGGAGCAGAGAGGGATTCAGACCCACGCAGTCCGGCTGCAGACCCCTTGCTCTGTCCTTGGGGAGCTTGCTGCCATGGAGGGGGCATGGGGACTTCCACCTCTGGCCATGATGGAGCGGCATCCCGGGTGCCCGGAAAGTTGGACAAAGTCCACCACACCAGTGTCTCCAGATGCCAGGCCTCAGGCAACACAGGCTGTGGTCCACGAGAGGAGGAAGTGACCAGAGTGCCCAGCTACACTGCCTTTCTGCTTGGAGGCAGCTCCCAGCATCCTCAGTACAGCTCAGGGTCTTGCTGAGGTCATAAAACAGTGATCAGTTCAGGGGTCTGAGGTGCTGGAAAGGGCAGGGCACGCAGAGTCCTGGAAAGGAGGGGCTGCGCTGCAAAGATCTGCATAAGTCTGCACACAAGCCATTGGGTCGTTGCTGGGCACCTAGACTCAGCCACAGAGTGAAACTCTGCAGGACCGGGCAGGACAGTGACAGGGCTGGGAGTTGAGCAGTTCTCAGAGCTCAACACAGGGCGGGGCCATTGCCCATCAGCCAGAGGAGAGCACCTGCTGGTCACACAGGAGTTCACCAGAGACCCTAGAAGGGCCCCACTCCAGCGGGGGACAAACTGCTCCTGAAGTAAAGGCTGCCCCAGAGCCTCGTTGACAAAGCTCGAAAACAAGCTTCAAAAGGATGAGACGCAGCACAAGAACGTTACTTCCGCCAATACCAACCCAACACATTTCATGGCAGGACAAGATTTAAATACTCACTAATGTAAAACCCACCAAGTCTAGCATCTAATAAAAAATTACAAGACAGGACAAGAAGCAAGAAAATGTGGTCTATAGCCAGGAGAGAAGTCAGTCGATAGTTATTTTTTGTGTTAATTTTTGTGCATTACGATATATATGTATATGTGGCAATGTACAGAAATCAACACAAAATGGATAAAAGAGCTAAATGTAAGAACTAAAACTATAAAACTCTTAGAAGATAATATAGGGGTCAATCTTCATGACCTTGGATGCGGCACAGGATTCTTAGACATGACACAAAAGAAACAGTAGATAGGGTGGACTTCGTCAAAATTAAAAACTTTCATGCACCAAAGAATACTATCGGGCCGGCCCGGTGGCGCACTGGAGAGTGCACCGCTTGGGAGCGCGGCGGCGCTCCCGCCGAGGGTTCGGATCCCATGTGGGGAC
>NW_007732976.1:24101-33247 GCF_000696425.1 Galeopterus variegatus | reverse complement strand
GGCGTGGGCGCAACACTGAGGGTTGCGATCCCGTTGCCGGTCCCTGGTACGGGCGCGACACCAAGGGTTGCGATCCCGTTACCGGCCAATAAAAAAGACAAAAAGGAAAAAAAAAAAAAGAATACTATCAATAGAGTAAAAAGGCAAACCACAGAACGAGAGAAAATATTTGCAAATCACGTATCTATCTGATAAGAGAATAATATCCAGAACATATAAAGAACTCCTAAAACTCAGAAACAATATAAAAACAAACAACCCAATTTAAAAATGGGCAAAGGACATTGAAGGGACGTTTCTGTACAGAAGGCCTATGGACGGCCCCTGAGCACGTGGAAAGATGCTCACTCACTAGTCATCAGGGAAGTGTAAGCCAAAACCACAATGAGATGCCCCTTCGTACCCATTAGGATGACTACAGTCAAAACAAACAAACCGAAAACAAGTGTTGTCAAGGGTGTGGAGAATTGGAACCCTGCGCACTGCTGGTGGGATGTAAAACGGTGCAGCCACTGCAGAAAACAGAGCAGCAGCTCCTCAAACAAGCACACAGAATTGTCACACGGTGCAGCGGTCCACCTCTGGGAATACACTCAAAAGAAGAGAGAGCAGGCACATGGACAGAAGCTTCTCACACCGATGTTCACAGCAGCATTGTTCGCAGTAGTCAAAGGTGACAGCAGCCCAAGTGCCATCGGCACACAAATGGGTGAGCCAGAGTGGCACATCCATTCAGTGCAGTATTATTTGGCTTTAAAAAGGAATAAAATTCTGACAATGGATGAACCTTGGAGACATATGCAAAGTGAAATGAGGTCAAAGACTGTATAATTTCACTTACGCTGTCTACCTATAGTTGTCAAATTCACAGAGACAGAAAGTAGGGGCTGGGGAGGAGGAACGGGAGTCATTGCTGAAATGGGGACAGGGCTCCAGTTTGGGAGGATGGGAAAGTTCAGATGGCGGAGGTGATGACACAGCAGCGTGAACGTGCGTCATGCCACAGGACTATGCACTCAGAAACGGCTAGGATGGTAGGTTTTATGTCACATGCAGTTCACCACAACAGAAAAAATCCCCCCCACAAAGAAGGTGAACTATTTTTTAGTAAAACCAAAGCTGAGAGAATTCATTGCCAGTAAGTCTACACTACAGGAAACGTTAAAGGCAATTCATCAGATGGAAGGCAGATGACATCAAATGAAACTTGCATCTGCATAAAGAACAGGAGACGTGAATATGTATGTAGATATAAAATATTTCTCTTCTGTTTTAAATTTATTGAAAATAGAATTAACTGTTTAAAGCAAAAATAACGGAGATGTATTGTTGAGTTGATATCACATTGTTGGTGACAATTGCTCAAAGGACATGAGGAAACAGAAGTGCAGGTTGCACGTCCTGAAGTTCTGTACGAAGAGGTTAATCCCAGCTGAAGTGGATTGTGATAAGCTAAAGTGCATATTGTAAACACTGTTAATATCCTCTTAAAAAATTAAGACAGAGCTATAGTTCATTAGCCAATACTGTAGGTAAAATGAAAGCCTAAAAATTAACGCATTCAAAACAAGTAATAAAAAGAGAAAAAAGAAACAAAGAAGAGATGAGAAAAATAGAAAAAAAAATAGTAAGAATGAAAGACCTAAACCCATCCATACTGAAAATGATTAAATGAAAACACTAATTAAAAGACAAAGATTGGCATACTGGATAAAAAAGCAAGAACCAACTCGATGTCGTCTACAAGAAACCCACTGTAAATATTATGACACATATCGGTCAAAAACANGAGTTGATATCACATTGTTGGTGACAATTGCTCAAAGGACATGAGGAAACAGAAGTGCAGGCTGCACGTCCTGAAGTTCTGTACGAAGAGGTTAATCCCAGCTGAAGTGGATCGTGATAAGCTAAAGGTGCATATTGTAAACACTGTTAATATCCTCTTAAAAAATTAAGACAGAGCTATAGTTCATTAGCCAATACTGTAGGTAAAATGAAAGCCTAAAAATTAAAGCATTCAAAAGAAGTAATAAAAAGAGAAAAAAGAAACAAAGAAGAGATGAGAAAAATAGAAAAAAATAGTAAGAATGAAAGACCTAAACCCAACCATACTGAAAATGATTAAATGAAAACACTAATTAAAAGACAAAGATTGGCATACTGGATAAAAAAGCAAGAACGAACTCGATGTCGTCTACAAGAAACCCACTGTAAATATTATGACACATATCGGTCAAAAACAAAAGGAGGAAAAGATACATCATGCAAACACTGATTGTAAGCAAGCCATATTAATATTAAAGTAGACTCCAGAAGGAGGAATAACCAGGAGTGACATGTCACAATGGTAAAGGGATCAGTTCAAAGACTCGATATTCATAAACATGAATGCACTTCGCAACAGAGCTTCAAAATGTGTACACGAAGCAAGAGCTGATAGAGCTGTTCTTGAGAAATGGCCAAACCCACAACCACGGTGGAGACTTCAATACCCTTTCTCAGTAGCTGATAGAGCAGGTGCATAGAAAATCAGCAGGGATGTGGGAGACCTGACACCACTGTGCACTGACACCACCTGGCTGGCACCAGGGTCTGCCTAGTGACGCTGGAGGCTCCTGGCAGTGACGCCCACACAGGCATCTTTTCTGGAGAGAGCAGAGGGCGTGGGTGGGAGGGCTCCGGCTCGGGCCATACGCGGAGGAGGTGGGGAGGATGCACAAGCAGAATGCAGAGCCGAGCTCGCGCTGGAGGTGCCCGGAGCCCCAGACTCCAGAGCTCGCCTTCCCCAGATGCAGTGGCTGCAACGTCCCCACAGTCTCCTCTCACCCAAAACCGATGCTGGGAGCAGGACGGAGCCGGGAGGGGCTGTTCCGTTTTCCATCCCCATTGAGGAGACCACCAACGTGGGATTCAGGAATATGCCCCACAAGAGCACTGAAGGGACAGAATCTGGGGACAGGCCTGGGCAGGGGAAAGGGACAGGTCCTCCCACACCCCCAGGTGGCCAATAGGGTGGGAGCGGCTGACCTCAGGGCTGCCATTGAGTGCTCAGCCCCACTGTCCTCCAGGCTCCGAGGCCGACCAGAGGAGATGGCTTCCCACTTACTCAAAGTACTCGGCAGCGGGCGTGGTCCCAAAGGTGTCGCTGAGGCCCAGGCCACCGCTGGAGTTGCCGGAGTGGGCGTCGGAGCAGCTGGGGCTGTTCCAGGTGTTGTTGCAGCGCGTCCACGGGAGCTCGGCGGCAAAGGAAGAGAAGAGGTAGTGCAGGGCCCAGGCAATGATGACGTTGTAGAAGAAGCCCACGTAGAGCGAGATGAGGATGACCGTGAAGCCCACGCCTGGCGGACACCAGCACAGACCGCGTCAGCAGCGTGCCCTCCCGCCTCCCGCCTCCCGCAGCAGCCACATCACTGGAGCTGGTGGCCAAAGCACCTTGAAGCACTTTGAAGCACACGGGAGAGGCTCGTGAGAGGCCTGTGCCAGCCTTTGTGCTGTGGCCACAGAGAAGGGGCTGCCACCTTCGAAAACCACCCACGTTCACCCAGGGACACTCACAGCGTTTCCAAGGGACAGCCAGGGCCAACAAGGCCATCCAAGGACACTGAAGGGTCTCAGGGACCATCTTGGATATCACAGTCACCTGGGGTTAGCCAGAGCCACCCAGGTATACCGAGGTCACCCACAGCCATGCAGGGTAAGGCCCATCCAGGGCCAACTGCAGCCATCACAGCTGCTCAGGATCAGTCAGGGTCATTCGATACCATTTAGGGTCACCCAGGACAACCCAGCCCAGGGTTATCTAGGACTATCAGGCCCATGCAAAACCATCAGATTATCCATAGCCACCCATGGCCACCCAGGTCACTCATGAATGCTCATTGTCTCCCAGAGCCGTCCGGGGCCACCAATAGTCACTAAAGGGCAAATGGGTTCCTCCATAGCCATGAAGGCTCATTCAGAACCATCAAGGGCTCCCAAGACCGTCCACGATCACCCAGGCTAATCAGGGCCACCCAGAGCCACACAGGGCCTTTCAGAGTGCCTTTTCCAGTACCACAAAACCTGGAATTTGGGATCAGTCATTTGGTGGCTGCTGGTGCACCGGAGCGGACACAGTAGTAAGCCGTCTTTGCTGCTCTGTCTTCCTGAGTGGGGGCAGATGGGTCTGGTAGTTAGAAGCCTCCACCCACTGCTCAAGGAGCTTCTCCTTACTGGACGCTAGACAAGCACTGTCACGCTCTGGCCACCGTGGTTCACTTTACTGAGCTCCATGCGGAAAGGAGTCTCTTCATTCCAACCTTCCCTCCAGCTTTGCTGGTACGACTAGTCTAGGCTGTGACTTTAACTTCGTTTGTTAAGCCTGGTTAGGCGCCATGCCTGTCCTGTCTGCTTGTGGCTGGTGTTGGAGTGAGGGGGGCATGCCTTCAAGGTGACTTTTATAGGGAGTGATCGGGTTGCTTTGTATGGTCTTTACTCCTAGGAGAAGCTGTTTTCATTCTTGGGACACCCCATTAAAGGTCTCTTGCTACCCTGACAGCAAAAACAAGGTGCTGTAATTTATCTGCCTTAAGCAGACTGAGGATTGGGGTGTCTGTAATTCCTCTTAGAAATGTGCTCAGCAGCAGGGATGACAAAACCACGCCGTTTCCTGGGGGAGGGTTTCTCCCGTGCACAACTCATCGATATTCAATAATCTGTATTGCAACTCTGTGCACTGCGTTCCTTAGGAGAGAGGCTGCGTTGTGATTCACAGGGAACCCGCCCAGGCAGCCATGTGGTTGGGAAGCTGTGTTGTTCCCGAGCACATCATGGACGGTTTTTCCTGCCAGTAGACTGTAGATGCCCAATTTGCAATTTTTTCAAGGTTAAAACTTTGTGCACCAAGTCCTCAGCTGGAAAGTTTGGGAACTCAAAGGAGTCTTTGATCAAACTCTGGAGATTTTACACATCCAGCATCTGAAGGAAGGGCTGACTCTTCTCCCGTCCTTCAGAGCCACCACTGTGTGGAGGGCCCTCCTTCTGGGTGGGCTGGCTTTTTCGACCTTTGCAACAGAGTGACAAGGCCGTGACTGGCTGGTGAGGCTCCCAAAGCAAATGCCCCGATCAGCAATGCAGCACAGCACAGCAGCGCTGGAGGCGCCCCTCACCTGAGAGCACCCTCCCCCGCGCCACCGACCAGGGACCCGCACACCTGGGTGAGGAAGAGGTTCCCTGGGAAGGTGGTGGTATGAGGCTCCCAAAGCAAATGCCCCGATCAGCAATGCAGCACAGCACAGCAGCGCTGGAGGCGCCCCTCACCTGAGAGCACCCTCCCCTGCGCCACCGACCAGGGACCCGCACACCTGGGTGAGGAAGAGGTTCCCTGGGAAGGTGGTGGTGAGTGTCAGCCATTTGTCTGGTCACTCTGAGCTCTGCCCTTCTGGAAGACAGAGCCTTGGAAAGCTGCCAGCCTGGCCAGCTGAAGTGAAGCCCCTCACCAAGCCAACCAATGTCACCACGTCCCTCCTTCACATCACTGAAGACCCTGCCACGGGAAACCTGCTTTTCTGCTTGCTACAAGAACGCTCTTGTGACTACTGATCATCACCTCACCACATGCTTTAAATAAAGCTCCACCTGACATGCTTCCATTGTCATCTGGTGCCACGGGAAACTGTCTCCCCTAAGGAGGTGGCAGGCGTATTCCTTTCTAGAGGTTCCAATGAAAATACTAATAAAACATCATGTTTCTCTTTTGTCTGACTCCCGAAAAGCTCAGGGAGAAGTGTGAATTTCTATCATAGCTCTTAATGTCAGTTTTCTTAAGTTGCTATTTTTCTTAATATTTTTTTTTTTTTCTTTTTGTCTTTTTTCGTGACCGGTAAAGGGATCGCAACCCTCCGTGTCGCGCCCACACCGCGCTCAACCAGTGAGCAGACCGGTCTCTATATGGGATCCGAACCCTCGGCGGGAGCGCCACCGCGCACCCAAGCAGTGCACTCTACTGAGTGCGCCACCGGGCCGGCCCTTGATATTTCTTTATATTGACTTTGCATGTATTTTGTTTTGTTTCAGTTTAAGCCACCTTAAAGTCTTGCTGCAATGTTACTCAATGCAGCAGTGTGGTGGTGTCTCCACAGCACAAGGAAAGTGGGTTTGTCTTTGGCAATTGCACAAACAACCTAAAAACAAGCATCCTGCTACAGTGTGTGCTGGTTCCCGAGAGACACCGTCGCCTTCTCCACCACCCACAACAGCCAGCACACCCCGCAGCATCCCCAAGGCTGGCTTCAGGCGACAGTGCCACAAACCAATATAATGCCAGGAATTCCAGCTTTAGAAAGCGCTCCCTGGTGGAGCAGCCCCTCCATTCCTCGCAGGAATCACTGGGCAGGTCTTTTTGAAGGACAGGAGACAATTCCTCCCTTGTCAGCCTGAGTGTCTGTAGTATTTGCTTGCTGTGTGTGTGTGTGTGTGTGTGTGTGTGTGTGTGTGTGTGAGAGAGAGAGAGAGAGAGACAGAGAGAGAGACAGAGAGAGAAAGGAAGGCAGGATGGAGGGGGACAGGAAGCCGGCAGGGCGGTGGGACAGGCAGAGGGGCCGAGTTTGAAGCATCCTCCTCTCCAGGATCATGTGCTGAAGGCCCCCCGACGCCTCTCCAGCTGCGAGGCCTGCCCTGAGGGGCTCTGGAGAGACTGCAGGGAAACCGAGAGGAGTCGTGGTCCCACCGTGCGGCCGGCCCCCACCATGAACTTCACTGTCTGGCTTTTGAAGGTGGATCTCAGCTCCTGGTTAGCAGGGAGTGGCTCCCGGGTCTACGGGAGGGGACAGGAGGGGAGAAACTGGCTCCCTATTTCCCCAGAGAAACCTTTTACAGGGGCGCAGACGCGCCAGTCGCCCACCGAGAAAGTGGATGAAACTTAAGCTCCATAAGCTTAATTCTGAGCATTCTAACTGAAGCCTTCATCTACCACGTGGTGCTCCTATTTAATGGGATGTGAAAATACATACAATTTTAGTAACCAAGTTTTTTTTTTTTTTTTTTCCTTTTTGTCTTTTTTTCTGACCAGTAGCGGGATCGCAACCCTCGGTGTCGCGCCTGTACTGGGGACCGGCAACGGGATCGCAACCCTCGGTGTCGCGCCTGTACTGGGGACCGGCAACGGGATCGCAACCCTCGGTGTCGCGCCTGTACTGGGGACCGGCAACGGGATCGCAACCCTCGGTGTCGCGCCTGTACTGGGGACCGGCAACGGGATCGCAACCCTCGGTGTCGCGCCTGTACTGGGGACCGGCAACGGGATCGCAACCCTCGGTGTCGCGCCTGTACTGGGGACCGGCAACGGGATCGCAACCCTCGGTGTCGCGCCTGTACTGGGGACCGGCAACGGGATCGCAACCCTCGGTGTCGCGCCTGTACTGGGGACCGGCAACGGGATCGCAACCCTCGGTGTCGCGCCTGTACTGGGGACCGGCAACGGGATCGCAACCCTCGGTGTCGCGCCTGTACTGGGGACCGGCAACGGGATCGCAACCCTCGGTGTCGCGCCTGTACTGGGGACCGGCAACGGGATCGCAACCCTCGGTGTCGCGCCTGTACTGGGGACCGGCAACGGGATCGCAACCCTCGGTGTCGCGCCTGTACTGGGGACCGGCAACGGGATCGCAACCCTCGGTGTCGCGCCTGTACTGGGGACCGGCAACGGGATCGCAACCCTCGGTGTCGCGCCTGTACTGGGGACCGGCAACGGGATCGCACCCCTCGGTGTTGCGCCCGCACCGCGCTCAGCCAGTGAGCGGGAACCGGTCTCCACATGGGATCCGAACCCTCGGCGGGAGCGCCGCCGCGCTCCCAAGCGGTGCACTCTCCAGTGCACCACTGGGCTGGCCCAGTAACGAAGTTTTTTGTCTCTTTAGACAAAGAAGGAAAGAGAAGGCACATGCACGAGGGTAACCAGGAGGACACGGTTCTGCCCCACCTGTCACGGTCTCCTACCACACTGGCACTCTATAGACAACATACAACCCACGCAGGAAATTATCTGTGAGGAATTGCAGCTTTCTTGGTACTAAACTATTCAAGGTATCTCTTCTTCCTCTTTTTTTTTTTAAAGTCCAGTTTTTGTGCATTACTCAATGATCTCTCAATGGTCACACAAAGACACGAAAGTTGAGTGGTTTGCCTTCTGCGATTTCCCACGGTCACCGGTTCTGAGATGGGAGCGAGGCAGCTCTGGCCAGGATGCCGCCCGCGAGGCCCGGGCCGGGCCCAGCACAGCCTCCTGTGCACTCATTCTCAGAACTGGACAGAGGCGGCTCAGGGTGCACGCGTGAAGGCAGGGGCTGCGACGCAGGGTTAGAGATTGGAGTGACTCCTCCAGGCTGGCAGCGCGGGTGCGTGGAAGTGCCCACGCCTGCGTGCCGGTCTCTCAGGTGCTGAGACTCATGCCTGCTCCCGTCCCGTGTTCTTTAGGACCCGCGTCTGTGAGCGGTAAGCAGCACCCAAAATTTTTGGAAATCGCTTACTGGCATCTGATAAACTGCAATATAGAAATTCGCGTCGGCAGCCTCGCTGAGAACATTCTTCCACTTACTGGCCCGCAGGCCCTGGGGGTCACTCCACCCTCGTCTCTCCCGCTGTCCCTTGCCCAGTCCCTGCATATGAAGAGGCGGATTCAATCTGATTCAGCCATGGGCTCCCATGCAGGAAAGGGGGCACAGGGTTGTGCTGTGTCAGAAGCTTATGACATACTTCAGACTGAAGTGGGGGATTCTTGAAATCCAGCGAGGAAAATTCGCCATGGCTGCAGTCTGTGTCACAGCACGAGGTCCTCGTTCACCAGGCCTCCTCTCCTAGCGGAGGCGCGGTCTCCAGCACCTTCCAGCCCCGCACACTCACAAGCTGTGTAAATGGGACCACAGCATAAGATCCCCAAGCTCATGGCTCAGACTCAGCAGTGACGTCTGCTCCCAAGACATGTTGGCGCTGCTGGGCAGGCCTGGCAGGACATGGTTGATTCATGTGTCTTGAACTGTTGTTAGTTGGGGTTCACTAACCTTGACCGAATCTCTGTTGTGCTGATCAATTGGCAATGAACCGTCCAATCTGACACATGCATCCATCTCTAAAGAGCTTCCCGGTGTCCTTGGTTGACCTCTGATGAT
>NW_007732976.1:21163-23249 GCF_000696425.1 Galeopterus variegatus | reverse complement strand
ATCTGACACATGCATCCATCTCTAAAGAGCTTCCCGGTGTCCTTGGTTGACCTCTGATGATGGGGATCGAGATGCATTTCAGGCCATTCTTTGAAGCTCTGAGTTCCATGTCAGGTCCCACCTGGGGGGACGCCTGGCAACAGCACATGTGCCCAGAGTGACTGTCAGCCTGGAGATGCATGTGGGGCAGGGAAGGAGGTCTCTGTCTATGTCGTGCCATTTTAGGGTGGGCCAGTGGATCATTTAGCCCTGGAAAAAGTTGCTAAAGTCTTAGGGTTCACCAAACAGGCCATTCAGAACAGATAACACCCTGCTGCCTGGGAGGTCTCAGCGTTTCTGCGAGGGCGACAGTCTCCTCCTTGAGCCAACCTCAGCGGCTGCTGATGTCATCTCTTCCACCACCGAGAGCAGGTCAGTGGCCAGTCTCTGAGCCTCAACCACTGACCCATCCGCAGTGTATCCTGAGGCTTCTGCCCTCTCCCAAACACACCAGCTTCTCAAGAACTTCTGAGAAAATCAAAGGCTGATCTTTTAATGGACATTTTCTTAATGAGTACTGCTTGTCCGAGTGGCCACCTCCTGTGTGTCTCTGTGGGGAAATGCCCTGAATCCCCCTGGACCACCAGCTCCTGAGAAGCGGCATTGACTCAGGGAACAAGCATGATGGAGGCTGGACTGGGGAGTCCATCAGGTCCGGGATTAGATCTGCTCTGCTCCTGATGAGGTGACGGGCAAATTACGAAGCCCTCAGTCCTCGGTGTCTGCACGTCCAGTGTGAGACAACGCAGCGCACACCCTCACCGAGCCTGGGCAGGACCCTGGGCTCGGCCCGGCGTCAGCTTCACGGGGCCGAGGCACTGTACCAGCAGCCTTGAAGCTCAGCAAATAACCAGCTAGACAGACTGATGGGAGACAGACAGCTGGATGGACACCCAGGTGATGGACAGATTGACATGACGGGTGGATGGACGGACACGTGTATGAAGAGATGGGTGGCAGACGGTGGATACACAACTGGTAGGTAACAGATAATAGAGTCAGGGGTGGGATTGTGTCCCTCCCCCACCCCCAGTCACCCTTTGAAGTCCTGACCCCCAGTAACTCAGAGTGGGACCTTGTTTGGAGTTAGGGTCTTCACAGAGGTGATCGAGTTAACACGAGGTTATTAGGATGGGGTCTAATCCCGTGTCACTGGTGTCCCTATAAAGGGGATCTGTGTATAGAGACTCGCATGGAGGAAAGGCAGCACCAGAGGGCAGGGAGAAGACGGCCTGCGACACAGCGAGACAGGCCCGCAGCAGAGTCGCCACAGCCTTCTGAAGGGACCAAGCCTGCCAGCCTCTTGACTTTGGACGTCCAGGCTCCAGAACCATGGGACAATAAATTCCTGCTGTCGAAGTCACCCAGTCTGTGGTACTGTCACAGCAGCCCTAGCAAACTAGTACAGACAGACAGATAGTGATGTAAGTGACAGACAGACAGACATAGATGATGGATAGGTAGGTGACTGACAGGTGGACGGATGGCTCATAGACAGACAGCAGAGCAGCAGACAGATGGACGTTTTATCTACCGCTCTAAAGCTGTGACAAAACACGACCACTGAGAGCCGCAGGACGGCCTCGCTCTTGAGTCACGGTCACTTCAGGTCTTTGGAGTAGGGCCTAACTTAACACGGCGTGTGCACGCGCCCGCGTCTCAGCAAAGCAGGGCCCCACGCACCCGTTTGGCCGTCTTGCTCTGGAAGCTCCAGAGCCACCGCCGTGGCCTAGGCCGGGGAGAGGAGCTCTCCCAAGCATTACCTTTCAGGATGGGGCAGATCTTCCAGACGCCGGCAGCCCCTTCCCTGTTGAACTGCCCGAGGGCTAGCTCCATGTAGAAAAGCGGCATCCCGGCAATGACCATGAAGAGCAGGTAGGGGACCAGGAAGGCACCTGTGGGACAGACAGCGCGTCAGGCGTGGGGGCTGCGGAAGGGCCGCCCTTCACCCTCAGAGCTCAGGCTCCGCTGTCCCAGCTCACCACCGCGTCTTGGGCACGGCCCTTTCCAACCAGTCTCCCGTCTGTTTCAGGCAGGAGGCTCCCTG
>NW_007732976.1:17458-20601 GCF_000696425.1 Galeopterus variegatus | reverse complement strand
TGAACTGCCCGAGGGCTAGCTCCATGTAGAAAAGCGGCATCCCGGCAATGACCATGAAGAGCAGGTAGGGGACCAGGAAGGCACCTGTGGGACAGACAGCGCGTCAGGCGTGGGGGCTGCGGAAGGGCCGCCCTTCACCCTCAGAGCTCAGGCTCCGCTGTCCCAGCTCACCACCGCGTCTTGGGCACGGCCCTTTCCAACCAGTCTCCCGTCTGTTTCAGGCAGGAGGCTCCCTGCAGGGCCACCCTCCAAGGGGAAGTCCGCTTCCATGCCTGTCCCCCACTGTTGTCAGAGCTCTGACACGTCCCTCCCGAAACTCCTAGTCGCCCCCACCCCAGGCTGTGAAGTCCAGCCCCTGAGCAGAGCAGTGAGGCCCGCCCGCTCCTCCTCCTTGCTCTGGTGCTGCCTTCCTGATCCTATCTACCTCTTGAGTTGTCAATCCTCTGGGGTCTGGGATCCCAGCTCTTCCCCCGACCCCAGTGGGTTCCGTCACCCCAGTCCAGGCTTCACAGCATTCTGAGCCTGCCTCTGTTTAGGGGCTGAGGCTCCCCGCTGACAGGTGCTGCCCAAGGGCCGGCGTCCCTCCAGGGCGGTGCCTGCTCCTGTTACACCTGCACTCTCCCCCCACCCCAGCACAAAGTCAGGGCCACGGCCTCGGCTCCTGGACTTTCCTTGCTCTCCCCTAACCTGACCTCGAGTGAAGGGGAGCTTTGCATGGCTCTCTTCTGGGGATGGGGAGGAGGAGGCAGGGAGACGCCTCAGCTCTGTTTTTGCACAACTTGCTGGACCTGCTTAGGCCTCAGTCTTCGGGTCTTCGAGGTGGGCGTCATCATGCCAACTCACTCATGGGCCTGCTGTGAGGCCTCCCCCACGGAATTCTGAAGCCCCTCGTGTGTCTGCATAGGGGGCCAACCAGAGGGGCCAGGAAGGGAGGTTGGAGGGGAGTGAGCAGCAGTCTACCCGGCTTCTGCTCCTGCGCGTTCCAGGCGCCGCCGCCCCGATCCTGGCTTTCTGACCCACGTGCGGAAGCAGCCGTGTTTCTATGACTGGCTGAGTTCAGGAAGTGGGGCCTGGCAGTGGTGGAGACGGGCGCATTTTCACGGATATGTTCTGCTACTTCAAGTTCAAGGGCTCCACTACTTTGTACATACTGCTAAAGTTGGCCAAAAAGACCGTTCTTCAGGCCTTTCAGAATTTTCTTCCCAAAGTGAAGATGACCTTTGGGAACAGCAGGCAGAGCCCCGGTGCCCCCACCTGCTTCCTGCCCGTTCTTCCTCCTGGCCTCACTTTCCTCACTGCGAGGGGCAGGTATGGAGCCAGACTGCTTGGAGCTCTACCCTAAGGCTCTGTGACGTCCATCTGGGAGGATCTGCACCCACGGCATGCCCTCCGAGAGAGCAGTGCCATCTTGCCAGTGTGGGGGCATCTCTTGAAGGCACCGCCCCAGCTGCCCCTGCAGCCCCCACCCAGCAGGAGCAAGCCCGGCGGGCTGAAAGGGGACTTACCACCGCCGTTTTTGTAGCACAGGTAGGGGAATCGCCAGACGTTGGCCAGGTCAACTGCAAAGCCGATGACCGAGAGGAGAAAGTCGATTTTCTTGCTCCAGGTCTCCCGCTCTTGGAGCCCGGCGGGCTGAAAGGGGACTTACCACCGCCGTTTTTGTAGCACAGGTAGGGGAATCGCCAGACGTTGGCCAGGTCCACTGCAAAGCCGATGACCGAGAGGAGAAAGTCGATTTTCTTGCTCCAGGTCTCCCGCTCTTGTGTCTCCGCGGGCGTCTGCGCTGGGTGGACGAGGGTGGAGTTGGTGAGCTGGACCCCGTTCTGCTCCTTCACCAGGATGAGCTCCACTTCCTTTGGGCCCATGGCGTTGGGCTCCTTAGCTGGGGCCACCGAGGAAGGCATCGGTCCCACTGGGCATCTGCTTTTACTCATGGACAGACTTGGACTCTAGGAATTCTGCACTTCCTCCCTCTCAGTCTTCAGCCAACATGGAAAATACACACACACAGGAATGCAGTGGGTTAGCAGCCGGGCTACGGGTGCGCCTGTGTCAAGAGCAGAGATCTGAGGCTTTGATAGTCTCCCTTCGGGAAGGAGCAAACACACTCCACGCACCCGCGATGACACAGCCAGCGTGAGAAGAGCTGGGAGCCGCCAGTCCTCACTGGGGGCTGTCGGGAGACAAGCCGTGGTGACCTTGAGATGGACTCTCTGGCACTGCCTCTGCCCCGCCCCTCCTCACGCCTGTCAAAGTGCAGCCCTCCTGTGATCTCTAATCTTGCTTTCTGCTGACAGTGCACAGGCCTTACCTCTACCCCCATGTCTTCAAATAGTATTTAATGGTAAGTCTTTATAGCAGTACAAGTGTATTCTTTATACCGGGTGATAAAACAAAGAGCAAAATTTATATAACTCAAATCAGCTACAGCAACTGAAAGTTTAAAAATAACAAATACACCAGTTTCTTCAAAGAATGCTGCACAGTCCACCTCTGCCTGTGGCTGGGGGTTCCATGGCCCCACCTGAGAGAGCTGGAGGGAGGACTGTGGCAGGACTTCACCCGAGGGACAAGGGAGGGGAGACGGGACCAGCTCCTACACTAGCAGCTTCACCAGGTAGAACGTTTTCAAATTTCATGGAGCCCTGGGCAAGGGGGTGGAGAGAGCAGCATCTACACACAGCCACCGCCAAGACCGATTTCTCCTACATCTGCATCCCTCAGCACCGCTAAAATTGTGCGTGCACACTCGCGCACACACGCAAACACATGCACACTCGCGCACACACGCAAACACATGCACACTCGCGCACACAGGTAAACACATGCACACTCGCGCATACACGCAAACACATGCACACTCACGTGCACAGGCAAACACATGCACACTCACGTGCACACGTGCACACACACGCAAACACATGCACACACGTGCACAAGGACAGCAGGACGGCAGCTCCAGCGGGTTAACTTTTCTCTACATCCAAGTTTGACCAAAAACTCAGGCCAGGTCCCGGCATCCACCAGCCGCCCACAAACCTCAGACTGAGTTATTCACGCGTCACTGCTGTGTGGCATCTTCGCCCCAGTGACAAACCCAGACCGCACGTTCCTGCGACTGTAAGGAACGGTGGGTGCGGGGG
>NW_007732976.1:16042-16493 GCF_000696425.1 Galeopterus variegatus | reverse complement strand
TGCGGAGACGCAGGTCCCCCCGGGCTGCTGCGCGGCCCCGTGCGCGGCCGCAGGTCTCGGCGGCGTCGGGGCGAGGAGCGGAGCCTGGCCGCCCTGTGCCTGCACCGAACGCGCATAGACCGGAACCGAGGGGCTCGAATGCCACGCGCATCGGAGAGCGATCTCCTGCGACAGGGCCGACTGGACAGGGTGGTGGTGACCTCGTGGAGGTGACCCCCAGCAAGATTTTGCGTCGGAGTAGGAGGAGTGGAGCCCCGAGGTCACCCAGCAAGGCCGGAGGGTGAGTGGCCTTGCCCCCGCACCCCCACCCGGGCTTGCCTCCCCTGCGTCCTTCCATTTCCCCAGTGCTGCCCTGGGGTGGGTCGTCCGCTCAAGCCACGCGGCCCTCCCCGCCACCGCAGCCCGCCCGACCCTGCTCACCCGCGTCCCTGGCTCCTCGCGTCCCCATCCC
>NW_007732976.1:13218-14803 GCF_000696425.1 Galeopterus variegatus | reverse complement strand
CTGCCTCCAGTGTGACGACGGCCACCCCCAACCTCGGGTGCCACTCACTGCCTGCGTCCTGACCGAGGTCACCATGAGATCCACAGGACGCTGTGGCTGCAAAGAGACTTAAACTCTGTCCTCAGGCTTTATTAGGAAAGCACCTGAGAGCTCGTATGTCTCACCATGTTGGTGATGTGCTTGGTCCCAGGACAGATGTTAGGAGCATATAAGTTTGCTACGGCTGCCAGACTGAGCAGCTTAACAGACATTTATTTGCTCACATTCTGGAGGCCAGAAGTTCAAGATCAAGGTGTCAGCAAGGTTGGTTCCTTCTGAGGCTGAGGCAGAGCATGTCCCGGGCCTCTCTCCAGCTCGTGGTGGCTGCGGGCAGTCCTTGGTGTTCCTTGGCTTGTAGAAGCGTCACCGTGACCTCGGCCTTCACCTTCACACGGCGTTCTCCCTGTGTGTGTCTGTGTCCAAATTTCCCCTTTTTCTGAGGACACCAGTATATTGGATTAGGACCCACCAAAGGACTTCATTTAACTTGATTACTTCCGTAGAGGCCCTGTCTTCAAATAAGGTCACATCTGAGGTGCTGGGGGTTAGAACTCTAACAGATGAATTTTGGGGGACACCGTTCAACCCGTAACAAAGAGGAACCTTTACAAGCTTCTTCCAGGGAAGCAGCCTAGCACGTTGTGGTGCCTTAAAACCACGCCATTTGACATGGGGCCGCAGCAACTTGGGGCGTTTAACCTGGACAGGCAGAGACTTGGAGGGGACAGAGAGGGTACAGGAGAGCTGGCTTCAGATGTCCTGAGAACTTCAAGGGACAAAGGGAGCCTTGGTGGCCATGCCTGAGGGACCAAGGAGGACCTGGTGCACTGCCCAAAACACAGAGCACGTGGGGCTGAGGTCCACGCACCTGCCGAGGGAGCCACCTCTCCTCAGATGCAGGGCGGCAAGCAGCACAGAAGAACCCCAAGTTCTTGGCTCCCTCTCTGCAGTGAAGGCAGCTGTGGCGTCTGTGCCCCGCTGGACACTCCAGGACCATGTGGGGACACCTCTGTTACCGCCCTCCATGCCCCTCTTGACCCTCTGCCAGCCTCTTTGGACATTAGCCAGTGCCGTGGAGTGGCGGGAAACAGCGGGGCTGCCAGGGCGCCCGGAGCAAGTGAGGCCCGACCTCAAGTTCACGGGTCATGCGACACTCGCGGGTGTCTTGTCCTGGCCACCATGTCGGCCATCTGTCTTCATTGGCAGACATCCTCACGCTGTGTGAAAAGGACGGAATAACCGTCCCCACCGGCAGGACATGGTTTTGCAAACCACAAGGCTCAAGCTCGCATCCCGCACGGCCGCTTACGAGTCCCGCACCCTCCAGCCTGGCTCCTCAGCCTCGGGGAAAGGAGATGGTGCAGGTGATACCTGTGGTCCTGAGCCAGCACCAAAGCCTTGCTGTGTGTATGTCTCTGGTGCGTTCCTGGATTGAAGGGTCCCGTGTGCCCTCAGAGGACGTCCAAGGGGAGCCTGGCTCAGACTCTGCGAACGCTGACCTCTCCCTGGTGCTCCAGGTGCGCGGGAGGGTGGTGGGGAGGTGCGG
>NW_007732976.1:11282-12387 GCF_000696425.1 Galeopterus variegatus | reverse complement strand
GCCCTGCAGCCGGCCTCCCGTCCCCAGCCCAGCCCAGGCCAGGGGGTGGGCGTGGCTTCCGTCCAGGTGTGCGGGGAGTGCCCGGGCAGGGACGGACACAGGCCCCGTGAGGTCAGGTCCCAGGCCCTGTGTGGTCAGTGGCTCTGGGATGATGGGTAGAGCTGGCCCACGTGGGCGGCCCGGTCCCATCTGCTCCCCGCTGCCCCTCTGTGCCCTCCCCGGCAGGCCTCAGTTCATTCCCAACGACGTCTGGAACAGTGAAGACCGGCCACCGACCCAGCTCTTCCTCTGGGGAGGGGAATCCTTGAAGCCAAGTCCCCCTTCACTTGTTTCTCCCATGGATGCACCTATGTGACTCGCTCATTGGAACCAACTACGTCACTTTCGAGCCAAGACTTTGAGAAGCTGCTTTCCTCTGCTGGCTGTAGGTGTCGGTGAGGCTGAGGCCCCAGGAACAGTGAAGGCCCAGGATGGACTGTGCCTCGGGAGCCTCGTGCAGAACAGCTGCGCGCAGACCGGGGAGACCCACCCAGCTGCTCTGTGAGTGGGGACTAAACTGCAGGCTCTTTGGGGCCCAGTGTGATCCCGACCCCGGCAGCCCTGCTCCGTTTTGTTATTACAGCTGTCCAGATTGATGCCGGCATCTACACCACACTCCTCCAGAGTGCAGCGCCTGGAAGCTGGAAACCGCATGGCCCAAATGCCCTCACCAGCAGGGTTCACTTAGGACCTGCCCATGGGGCGCACCTGATGAGCCCAAAGGGGAAGAAGGCGGAAGTTCCTTTTTGGCCCCAGCAGCCCATGTCGCTGCAGAGGCGGCTCAACACCTGTAGAGACAGCCCAGGAACTGGGGGCTCCCTGCAGGTCCTCAGCTCTGGGCAATGCCACCCCTCCAAACCTTCAAACGATTTTGACCTAATTCTCTGTATTAAACCCCTTTTTGTTTGTAATTTGCACAGTGGCTTATGTTCCAGGCTGAGATGTTTATATTATTTAAACTGAGCTATAGTGTCCTAAGATTTCATTTTCTTTCTTGGAAATTTTTTGTTTTCCCTTGAGTTACATTAATCGCCTATCTTTTCACTGACTAATTTTTTTTTTTTTT
>NW_007732976.1:7504-9793 GCF_000696425.1 Galeopterus variegatus | reverse complement strand
ATGCTAATCCCTGGGATCCAACCTGCCATGTGATCCTTTCAGAGTAGGGTCGTGTGTGGTCCGGGGACACACGCGGTGTGGCCTGGCTCATCAGCCTTTGTCATTCTGTGCTCTGGAATGCGTAGTGTAACTGGATGAACTCAGTGTCTGGCAGAATCCACACGGTTATTTCTTGTTCCATGACGGTCCAGTGAAGTGAAAGCCTTTGGAGCTTCCTCTCCCCACCAAGATATTCAGCTGAAAACATTGCCGCATCTCTGTGGCAATCACCACGATCGACACCAGCATCAAAGGCTCGAGCGAGCAGGGGTTGTAATTTCTGTCACCTCCCCATTCAGCTCGGCTGTTTGGTCTTAGATTTTGGAGACTGATGGGATTATCCCAAACCTTATCAAGAGGAGACTCTGATTTTGGGGCTGGTTTCCTTCCTGGAGTAAGTCAGCACAGATCCTGGTCTGCACAGCTGTTGATGGGGTGAATGCCTTTCCCTCCCTGCACTTGTGGGAAGTGACTGTAAACAACAGTCTTCTCTCACGTGGCAGGGATAGCAGGGCACTTTTGACATCTTCTCCCAGAGCTCCATCTGCTCTTTGGAGTCACAGATGTCTTAGTGCCTTGACACATCAACAGCATCATGCTGAGTCAACCTGGTGAGCAAGCAATAAAAAATACCAAGGTGCCTAGATAAGGCACATGCTTGCCAAACATTGAACAAAAGAAAAAATGAAAATCTCAAAGCTTGCCACCTTGGTGAAGTTTCTACGGGTCTGGTGGTCTGGGATTGGTAAAGACATACATCCAAAATGAAAGATGACCTGCTACACCTGGTGATCCTACTCCTAAGAGAGAAATACCATACCTGGTGAGCCTCTTTGGATTTTTGAGGCAACATACAGCAGAATTGGGAATGTTTCTCTAGCCCATTTACTTTGTTATTCATAAAGTATTCAGTTTGGAATAGGGAAAGGTTCTGCAACAGGTCTGGATTATTGAGCAAGCTACTGTCCCAAGAGGACCACGTGATCTAGTGCAGTTCTCAAACTTTGGCATGCATCAGAATCACCTAAAAAACTTTCACATGCATAAGCAGCACAGATTGCTGGGCCTCACCCCCAGAGATTCAGACTCAGTGTGTCTGAGGTGGGACCTGAGAATGTGCATTTCTACCAAGTTCTCAGGGGATGCTGATGTGCTGGTTCAGGACCCACCTGAGAAATACTGATCTAACAGAACCCATGGGGCCAAAAATATCTCTGGCACATGGAGATGTTGTATTCAGCGTGCAGACACACAGAGTTTTGGATAATTGCTAAACATTTTTCTGAAAATACGTATTCTCCTTTTGAATAAGTGTGCTGCTGAGCCACGGTTGAAGCTCATGGAACTCCAAGTTACCTATGACCTGAGCAGTCCATCAGAGACTGTTTGTTGTCTAATCTGCAAACCCATACAGTTTGGTATAGAAAGCAACCTGCCATCAGTGGAATATGCATGATATCAGGCTGGAGCAGGTCCTGAAGACACAAAGAGCTGTAGTGAGACCACTCCCTTAACCCTTCTGTATGGCTTCATGGGAGTTTCTTATGACCATTTGACCAAGGAAATGAAAAAAACTGAGCCTGGATTACATATGCTTGTAAGGACACACTGACCCCACTAGAAAGTGGAAGCCTGCATGATTATAGCCACACTTAAGGGGCCTGGTGAAAGAAACCTGCCTGGTGGGCATTCAACCGCTGCATGAGGCTGCTCATTTAGACAAGGAGAGATGGTCAGAGGCGTGGCTGTAGATTGACGCATCGACATTGGCTAAGCGTTTGGCCACGTACTAAGAGACTTCAGAGAAAATTGAGAAACTGATAACAAGGTCTTTCTTGGCAGATTTCATGACTATTTATGTAGAAAATCTTAAAGAATCTGCAAAATAAGTACTGGAATTAATAAGTGAATTTTGCAAGGTCATAAGAAATGGTAAAAATCAATTGTATTTCTATATACTAGCAGCAAACAATTGTGAAATAACATCTAAAGTAATTTCATTTACAATAGCATCCAGAACAAAGCGCTTAGGCATAAAATATATGTAAGATGTGTACACTGAAAAACTAGAATCCTAGTTGAGGGCAGCTCATAAAAGGCCGAAATAAGTAGAGAGATGTACCCTGTTTGTAATGGAAAGGCTGAATATTATCAGGGTGCTAACTCTCCCCTAAATTGATATGTAGGTTCAACTCAATCCCAATCAAAATTCTAACTTGCTTTTTTTTTTTTTTTTTTTTTTTTTTTTTT
>NW_007732976.1:0-6618 GCF_000696425.1 Galeopterus variegatus | reverse complement strand
CGGGAGTGCTGCTGCGCTCCCAGCGCCGCACTCTCCCGAGTGCGCCACGGGCTCGGCCCCTAACTTGCTTTTTTGAATAAATTGACCAGCTGGTTCTTAAATGTATCTGGAAATGCAAGGGACCTACAGTAGCCAAAAAAATCTTGAAAAAGACCAAAGGTTGAGGACACAGGAAACACAGCCCCCAACCCCCACCCCAACAGAACTAATTTTATTTCTCTTTCTATAATTATCTCGCCATTCGTGTCCTCTTTTTAAAAACAGCTTTATTGAGGTAGACTGAATACAATATTTCAAGAGTATAGTTTGGCGAGTTACCATATGGCCGTGGAAACATGACAAGATCAAGGTGAGGGATGTGTTCGTGGCTCTGGAATCCTCCACCTGCCCCTGTGTCCCTCTGGACACCACCCCATCCTGGCAACCACTCATTTTCTTTCTATGATCAACTTGCTTTTCTTACAATTTTATATGAATGGAATTACACAGCAGGTACTGTTTGGGGGCCGTTCTCTTTCACTCAGTGCATTTGAGATGAATCCGTGTTGTTGCATGTGCCGATAGTTAATTTCCTTTTGTTTCTGAGTAGTGTTCCACTGTACGGACATACACCTTCTGATGGACACTTGGCTCTTACAGATAAAGCTACTAAGAAATTTGCGAGCTTTGTACGCACATGTGTTTTCATTTCTCTTGGGTGAGTTCTTTGTTGTGGAATGGTGGGGTTGTTTCGTAGATGTGTGTTTAACTGTTTTTTAAAAACTTAAATCGTTTTGCAAAGTAGTAATAGCATGTTGCATTTCCATGAACGGTGTATGACAATTTCAGATACTCCATACCCTCATCAACAGCAGTGTAGTCAGTCTTTTTTATTTTATTTTATTATTATTGTTATTTTTTTTTAAAAGATGACCAGTAAGGGGATCTTAACCCTTGGCTTGGTGTTGTCAGCACCACGCTCTCCCGAATGAGCCACAGGCTGGCCCTAGTTTTTTTTTTTTTTTTTTTTTTTTTNTTTGTCTTTTATCTTTTTCCGTGTCCGGCAACGGATCGCAACCCTCGGTGTTGTTCCCGCACCTCGCTCAGCCAGTGAGCCGGAACCGGTCTGTATGTGGGATCCGAACCCTCGGGCGGGAGCGCCGCCGCACTTCCCAAGCGGCGCACTTATCCAGTGCGCCACCGGGCCGGCCTGGCCCTAGTCTTTTTTATTTTAGACATTCTGACACGTTTGTAGTAATATCTCATTATGGCTTAAATGTGCATTTCTCTAATGACTAAGATGTTTGAGCAACTTTTTATGTGTTTATTTGCCATCAGTATAATTTGTTGTCAAGTGTCTGTTCAAATCTTTTGCACATTTGGGTTGTTTGTTATTCTTACTATTGAGTTTCGAGAGTATTTTACTATTTTAAATAGTTTTCCCAACCTTGGATTGTCTTTTCGTTTTCTTGATAGAGTCTTTCAAAGAGCAGAAGTTACTAATTTTGATGAAGTCTATTTTGTCTATTTTTTCTTTCATGGCTCCTGCTTTTAGTAATGTATTTAAGAAATCTTTACCTAACCCAAGATCACAAAGATTTTTTTCCTAAGCTTTCCTCTAATTTAAAAAAAAATTATAGATTGTACATTTATGTATATGACCCATTTTAAGTTAATATGGTATAAGGTATCTACCTCTGTTGTGAGGTATATAAACATTCGGACTGTTATGTCCTCCTGGTGAACTGACTCCTTTATCATGAATGACCTTGTTTAGACCTGCTAACATCTCTGCTCTGCAACAGACGTTGTCTGAGGTTAAAACAGCCATTCAGCTTCCGGTCATTACTTTATATCTGAATATCCAGTTGTGCCATTTGTTGAAAAGACAATCCTTTCTCTGCTGAATTGCTTTTGCACCTTTGTTGAGAAATCAGTTGAGACACATGTATGGATTTATTTCTGGACTCTCTCTTTAATCTGCTCATCTATTGTGATGTCAATACCACATGCTATGAACTGCATCACGTCTCTCCTAAATTCGTAGTTTGAAGCTCTAACCCGCAATGTGATTGCATATGAAGATTTGGGTCTTTAGGAGATGACTAAGGTTAAACGAGGTTATCAGGGTGGGGCCCTAACCCAGTAGGACTGTGGTCTTAGAGGAGGAAGATATGCCTCTCTGCATGTGAGGGCATAGTGAAAGGTGGCTGGCTGCAAGCCAGGAACCATCTGCAAGCCTTTCCTCACCAGAAACAGAATCAGCCCGCACCGCAATGTTGGACTTCCACCTCCAGAACGGTGAGAAAATAAATTCCTGTTGTTTAAGCTGCCCAGTCCGTTTCTGTTGCTTACAACAAAATACACGGAACTGGATGGTTTGTAAGAAAATGAAATTTATTGCTTACAGTTTCAGAGGCTGGGAAGTCCAAAGTCCAGGGAACACATTTGGTGAGGGTCATCTTGGCAGTGGCTTTACAGCAATGCAGGGGTCTCACAAGGCAGAAAATGGCAGAGGAGAGAGGGAGGGAGAGGGTGGAAGGGGGGAGAGACACACACACACGCACGCACACATACGCACACACATGCACACACACACTCTCACAGGCTCTCCTTTAGAGCCCTCAGAACCACGCGCATGAACTATGGTGTGGTCCTACAATCCAATCACCTCCCCAAGGCCCCACCTTTCAGTCATCACAGTGGGATTTCTCAATCTCTCAGCACTGTCACAGTGGGGGCCAAGTTTCCAACACCTGGAACTTTGGGGGACACAATTTAAGCTTTGATGAGTTTTGGGGGGGACATTCAGTCCACAGCACAGCCCAAGCCAAGACCACAATGTCTTGATTACTGCAGCTTCGTAATACATTTCTAACTTTGTTCTTTTCCAAAGTTACTTTGGCTATTCTAGGTTCTTTGATTTTTTTATATGAATTTTAGAATCGACTTTCCAGTTTCTACAAAAACACCTCCTGGGATTTCTTCAGGTGAAGGCTGTCATTGATCTGTGGCTTTAATTCTTTTCTAATAAAGCCATTCAATGATATAAATTCTCTTCTAAGTTATGCTTTAGCCAAATCCCATAGAGCTTGATATGTTGTGTTTTTGTTTCATTCAACTTCCAGTCTTTCTAATTTCCCTTATGATTTCCTCTTTGAGCCATTGTTATTTAGATATGTAATTAGTTTCCAAATATTTGAGTATTTTATAGATATACTTATTTTATTTCTTCCAGATATGTTTCATATATTGATATTTAATTTATTTGCCTTTTTGCTAGAAAACATACTTTATATCACTTGAATCCTTTTAAATTTATTAAGACTCATTTTGGGGTCCAGAATGTGGTCTATTGTGGTCAGTTTTTCAGATGCATTTGAAAAGAATGTGTCCTCTCCTATCACTGGGTGAGCTACTGTGTAAACATCAGCTAGGTCATGTGAGTTCATGCTGTTTTTTTCTTTTTTTTTTTTAAAAAAAGATGACCGGTAAGGGGATCATAACCCTTGGCTTGGTGTTGTCAGCACCACGCTCTCCCAAGTGAGCTAACTGGCCATCCCTATATGGAATCCGAACCCATTGCCTTGGTGTCATCCGCCCCACACTCTCCTGAGTGAGCCACGGGCCGGCCCTCATGCTGTTTTTCAAGTCTTCTATAAAAATTTAAAAGTTTCTGTACATTTATTCTATCACTGGGGGAGAAGAGGTGAAATCCCCACTTGCGACCGTGTGGCCTGGTGCGTTTCTCCCTGCAGGAGCACCGCTTTTGCTGAGTTTCTGTGAATCTCTGTTGTGAGGTATATAAACATTCGGACTGTTATGTCCCCCTGGTGAACTGACTCTTTTATCGTGAATGACCTTGTTTAGACCTGCTAACATCTCTGCTCTGCAACGGATGTTGTCTGAGGTTAAAAGAGCCATTCAGCTTGTGGTTAGTGTGAGAACAGTGTGTCTTTCTCTTCCCTTTCCTTGTAACCCACTTGTCTTTTTATATTTAAAGTGTGTTTCTCATAGGAGCCACGTGGGAGGGTCTTGCCTTCGTATCCAGTTTGACAGCTCCTGCTCTGTAATTGGGGTGCTTAGGCCATTTACACTTAATGGGAATGTGGACACGGTCAGGGTGAAGCCTACCACCTTGCTGTCATTTTCTGTTTTGTGACTGTGTCCTTCTTTCTGACGGCATGGCGTTTATTGGATCCCGTCCTCCACCTCCTTTGTTGGGTGATTAGCTGTGTGTCTTTGTCGTGTTATTTTAGTGGTTATAGCACGGACCTTGCACTTACCACGGTCGACCTTCGAGAAGTATGACACCACTTCACACAAGATGTGGGAACCGTGTCACAGCACGCTTCTCTTTCCCTCTCCTGGCTTTTGTGACACTGCTGTCAAACGCACATACGAAGCCCAGAATGCATGACCAATTTTGCTTTAGATATTCAATTATCTTTTAAAGAGATTTAAATAACGAGAAAAAAGGACTGACAGTTACCCATGTGATTACCATTTCTGCTGCTCCTCAGGCCTCTGTGTAGACCCAGATTTCAAAACGGTGTCATTTTCCATCTGCTTTAAGGACTTGCTTTAACGTTTCTTGTATTGAGGGTCTGCTGGTGATAAAATATTTCAGCTTTTATATGTCTGAAAAAGTCTTTATTTCTCTGTTTTGAAACATATTTTTTTCTGAGTAAGGAATTCTTGATGACGGACGGTTTTCTTTTGCTTCCTGTACTTTGTAGGTGTGACGCTGCTGTTTCCCAGCTCGCATTGTTTCTAATGACAAACCTGCTTTTATCCATCGCTTTGTTCCACTGTGAAATGTGTCTTTTTTTCCTCTGGTTGCTTCTTTAAATTATCAATAGATTTAAGATTATCATTATGATGTGCCTTGGGGTGGTTTCCTTCATGTTTTTACGCTTGGAGTTCATTGAGCTCCTTGGATCTGTGGGTTTTTAGTTTACACCAAATTAGGGAAATGATTTCTTCAAGCTTTTTTCGTTCTGCCCTCTCCTGTGGGGACTCCACGAGCGTGCATATCAGGCAGCTTGGAGTCCCACAGCTCACCGAGGCTCGGTTCAGTTTTTTGTTTTTTCTCTATTTTATTTTGAACAGTTTGTCTTCAAGTTCATTTACCATTTTTTCCGAGATGTTAAGTCCACCTTCAATCCCAACCAGTATATTTTGCATCTCAGACATTGTAGTTTTCATCTCTAGAATTTAGATTTGAGTCTTTTAAACAATATCTTCGATGTCTCTACCAAACTTGTTCACTTGTCTCTAGCCAGCTCTTTGAATGATGTAATGCAATTGCAATGACGTCAATGCACCCACCAATTCTATCCTCTGGGGCATTTCTGGGTCTGTTTGTATTGACTAAAGGTCATATTTTCCCACCTTCTTGCATCCTAGTAATTTCTGATTGGACGCCTGACATTGTGGTTTTTCCCTGCTGTGTGATGGATAATATTGTATTTCTGTGAATATTCTGGAACTTTGTTTTTGGCTGCAGGTAAGTTACTTATAGTTTGGTCATTCTTTCAGGTTTTGCTTTCAAGCTTTGTTCAGTGGGACCAGAGATGTGTTTTGTCTAGGATTAGTATTTCCTTATGACTGAGGCAAAACCCATTTGAGTTTTACACCTGATGACCTGTTTCAGGAGGGAGGTTAAATCCAGACTCTGTTTCTCCGTCTTCACTGGAAGCAAACATTGTGGACTCGTCCACTTTTATTAGCGTTAAAAGAGTCAATCAGCGCCTTACGAGCTCTCGAAAACGTCATACCGCAGAGACTGGCCCTTCTCATCGGCACCGACGTCTCCTGCTGTCGTTCCACAGCCGAGGTCTCCCAGCTTCTCTTGCAGTCGCATGGGCTAGGTAGGGCTCAGCTCTTCCTGTGGGACATGGGCAGAGTCCACGTCACTCCCCTCCACTGAGATGAGGGAATGTGCTCTGGGTGACTTACATATTTTGAAACTTACTGAGGTTTACTCGACGGCCAAGCACATGATCTGTGTTGTTACCTCCATGTGCACTTGAAATAGCAAGTCAACTTGGTAAGTAGAGTCGTTCCAATTTTCTACGTTATTTCATTTCTCCCCTGATGATCCTGTCAATAACTGAGAACTGCATGGAAATATCCAACTGTGTTTGCTGATTCATTTCTCCTTCTAATCTAATCCTGTCAGTGTTGCTTAATGTCTTTGAAGCTATGCTCTTAGGTACATGCACATTTAAAATTAGTGTGTCTTCCTGTTGGATCGAACCCTTTATCACCATGAAATACCTGTGAAATTTAACTCTGGCAAATACACCCTTGTCTTGAAGTACACTTAGTATGATATTAGTCTTACCAAATCAACCTTGTTATGGTTGTATTTGCGTGTTATAAATACATTTCCCATTCTTTCACCTTCAATCTGTGTTTAAACAGCACACAGTTAGGTGTTTTATTTTTTATTCAGTCTAACGACTGCCATTTAGGGAGTTCTTCGTCTGTTTAATGTGAGAACTGATATGGTCGTATTTAAGTTCGCCATTTTCCTATTTGTTTTATATTTGCATTATCTACCCTTTGCTCTTTTCTTGCTACTCTTCTGCTTAGTTTGAATATCAATTACATCTCTTTGGTTTTGTTTTCTTT
>NW_007732975.1:91387-120847 GCF_000696425.1 Galeopterus variegatus | reverse complement strand
ACTGTCACTGAATGCTCCAGTAATTCAATTAGTGTAGTTACAAAACATCCAGCATGTGTCAACTTTTTCTGATACTAGCTAACGAGGTGAAATATCACCTTATCTAGGTGTTGTGAGCCACACTGCCAACATCACCTTCCCGACCTACTGCCTACCGTGTCCATCTTGCTGCTCCACTCACCATCTTCCTTAAAGACATCATATGGATTCTCAGACTGGTTTCTTATTCTGGATTCTTCATACCTATAAAAATTCATCTGGTATAACCCTATAACTTAAACCCCTTGCTCTCTCCAAGCCAGTTTTACTGTACCATAAACATTTCCTTTTCCGCATCTTTGCTCAGTCCCTGGCCCAATATGCCTTCATGGCTTTCTCAACTTATCCCAAATCCTACCTGTCTTCTAGAAGCTTGCTCTAATCTCACATTTATGAGGATGTACACCATACCACTATTAAATCCTTTCTCCTACCATAATAGCGCCAGCAGAGAAACATGCAAACTAACTTGGATTGTTCTATATACAAAAGCTTTAATAACTGCATTAGTCAAGACAGGCTCATTTGTGCTGCACTAACAAACAATCCCTGGATAGCAAAGATTTAACAAAAGTTTCTTACTTGTACTGTATGTCCCAAGTGGGTCGTAAGGTAGCTCTGCTGCTCCGTTGCCCACGTATCCCAGGAAGCAGAGGTGCTCATACTTGGAACTTCATTATCCTCAGTTGCTACTGCTAGGGAAGAGAGAAACTAGAGTTGTTCAGGGAATTTTCATTGCTTCTGATCAGAAGTGATGTAATTCATTTAAGCTCACATGCTCTCGCCTAACTGCAGTGGACCACAAAGTGTAGAGGAGCAAACAATATGTAGTGAGCATTACTCTATTCCATCACAATAAATCTGTGTTGATAATCTCCCCTTAGCTTCTGTAGAAGTTGATAGAGTTTGGACATGTTGCCCCCGTCAGACTCGTGGAAATTTGATCCAATGTGGAAGTGTTGGGAGCTGTTTGAGACATGGGCACGGATCTCTCATGAATGGATTAATGCTCTCCCTGGGGGAGGAAGGGTAGTGAGTGAGTTCTCGCTCTATTAGTTCCTGTGAGAGCTTGTTGTTTAAAAGGCCCTGGCACCTCCCCTCTCTCTCTCTTGCTTCCTCTCTCACCATGTGATCTGCTTGTACCCACCACTGCCTGCCACTTTCTGCCATGAGAAGCAGCCATGAACCTCACCAGATGAAGCTGTCCCAGAATCGTGAGCAAATAGACCTCTTTTTTTTATAAGTTACTCAGCCTCAGGTGTTCTGTTACAGCAACACAAAACAGACTAATATAGGAGGAGAAGCTCTCGATTCCGACATTGTAATGTTTCACCTTGGAACATTACTATCCGTGGGGAGAAACTTAGGATTCTGACTGCTTTTCCCAGCACACCCCCTTATGTCTCCTGCCATCAGACCAGATGGAAAGCAGTGTGGATAAGAACATGATCTTAGAATCTTAAAGCCAAGAGCCCAGGCACATTAGGAGCTCCCATCTCAGCACAGGTAAAAGTCTCCCACTTACTGTTGTTGAGCCAGGTTGACCAGAAAAGACAGCCTACAATTTTACTCATGCAACAAAGCCAATTTATCTTGAGCCTCTAGAAGAAAATTAAAAGGTGAGAGCTAGCAGTTGTCTTGTCTTAGTCCTTTTAACAAAAGTACCATAAACTGAGTAGTTTATACCAATAGAAATTTATTTCTCACAGCTTTGGAGGCTGGGAAGTCCAAGATCAAGGCACTGGTAGATTCAGTGTCTGGTGACGGCCCTCTTCCTCACTGACAAATATCCTTTCATTGTAACCTCAAGTGATAAAAGGGGCTAGATAACTCTCTGGGGTGTCCTCCGTAAGTCACTAAATCTATTCATGAAAGCAGAAAGCCCTCATGACCTAATCACCTCCAAAAGGCCCTACCTTCTAATACTGTCAAATTGAGGATAAGCTTCCAACACGTGAATTTGTGGGGAATACAAACATGCAGGCCCTGCCACTGGTTTTGCTATTGCTCCGCTTTAAGTGTCCATCATTCTCCATTATTAGAATTCTAAGACAAGTGCAAGATAAATTTCCCTTGTACTCCAGCATCATATTACCAGGGAATACTCAAGGTTGTTTTATAGCGGGCAAGAACCTCTTCATTAGAAAGATCATTAGTGGACGGGTAGGAAGTACTTTCCTGCTGGTGAGAGGATTCCATTGTTGTCATATGGAATCCTCTTCCATATGCCCTCACACTCATTCCCACACAGTTTATGTGACCAAGGGAGACTTATCTAACAGGTGAGTTTGGAAGGGGGTCCTGGGCAAGTGAAGCCAGCATCTTCCTTCTCTGTTTCTCTTGAAAAACAGCTGCCCACGTGCTCTGTTTACCTCCCTGTAGGCAAGCTCTGTTTTCAAAGGGAGAGTCTGCACGGGCCAGCACTCCTGTGACAAGGTGAGCAAGGCTATATAAATCAGGGGTTCAGTATACAGAAGCCCACATGCTCCCAGATATGAAATACATTCTCTAATTTCAATTTTAACTGTAATAAGTGTGATTTATTTTTGTTCTCTGTATAGCAATTTATTGTATTTTTTAATTGATAAAGAAGCTGACTAGGTAAGTGAGGTACGACTTCTTTTATTATACTTATTATGGGGCACAGAGTTGACTATCAGTATTGTGTACAGTATGTGATGATCAAATCATTAGCATGTTCATTATTACAAATCATAATTATTCTGTGTCCCTTACCCAATTGCTCCCTAACTTCTAGTAACTATGGGTTTGCTCTCTCCTTCTGAGAGTTCAAGGTTTTTATTGTGGTCTTTCTTTCTTTTTTTTTTTTTCTTTTGTTCTTTCTTCCTTTCAGTCTTTCTTAGCTCCCACTTATGAGTGAGGACATACAGCATTTATCTTTCTGTGTCTGGTTTATTAATAAGGTATAATTGATTACACCCCCCCCAAATAACCTCAAAAGGTAGCATATTGTTTTACATTATTTATTTAATTATATCTATTGTCAATCTTTAGTGACAACAGTAGGCTTTTTTCTACTGTTACTATACTACAACTACTACTTTAGGCTTAATATTTAGTGATACTAATACATATATGAATTCTTAAAATTTGCAGCTACCGCTAAACTTTTCTTAGAAAATTTTATTATCAATTTGAAATCAAACGTGTCAATACATACATGCGTTATATTCTTAATATACTTGTATTGTGACTTGGTTATTTACACAGAGGCAAAAAAAAAAAGAAAAAATTGAAATTCAACATTAACATAACATTTCCTACCAGCATCTTCTGTAATCCTGAGGCATGCAATAGTGTGAATTTAGATTCAGATAACAGCATCTGTTCATGCGAAATCTATGGTAAACATATGACTCCAAAGAAAATCAGATCAGCCTGAAAATGCCAATGCTTCTGATGATTAAAATTAAAAAGTTCACTAGTCATAAACTAAAAGATATAGATATATAAAACTGCAATATAAGTCAATTTAAAATGCTTTATGTTGGACTGAAAATAGAAGCCAGTCATCAGCACCTTTTCTGCTCAATATTTACAGGTTGCTAAAAAGACAACTCAAGTATTTAAACATAAAAAAAGACCAAAGCTTCTTTACCATCTACCTCTTTTTTTTCTCATTAAATTATACTTACTCACATAATGACTATCTGTTTTTTAGTGCCACCTTTTGGGTGGTCTTGTTATTACATAACATCAAAATTGAAACACTGGAAATTCAAGGCATGTGTCTATGTGTCTGTGCCTGTGTGTGTGTTTTAATTGAACTCTAGTGTACTAAGTTTACACCCTTAGTTTTTAACATTAACTGTACAGTTCATTTGAATAGAGACTCTATACACTTATGTTTTGTAATAAAATAGGAGCTGTGAAATTACAGTTTTTTGAATCATGGGAATCAACCTCTGTCTACCCCATCCATTATATGTTGGTCCTCCAGCACACACCCCACCACTCACATTCATATGTAGTTTGATTCTGAATTATATATTCTTTTCCTTTTAAGAACCTTAAAAATCAGTTGGCAAATGTGGCTACTTAGAGGACATGGGTTGGCAGGGAAGATTGAGAGGATTTTCCTAATGCTTCATGATTTGCAAGTGGTAGAGCTAAAATCAAACCCAGTTCTCATAATTCTAATTCCATGATACATTTACTCACTCCAAAGAAAATATTATGTCTAACAAATGTCCTCTGCTATTTATATCTTGATAAAGGGGGCTGATCTTCAGGTGAGATAAGAAATCAGCTCTCGAAATTTCACAACAAAATAGCAAAATTGCCACTCTCACTCACATGTAGTTAAAAACTAAAGTTCTGAATTTGACCAACACCAAGGATCTCTCTGCTTTAAGTTAGAAATGGAAAACACTGTTGACTGTGACCCAGAACCTGCCACTGGCTCATATAAATCATTCATTAAAGGGCCTATTTGGCATATTAACCCACCCATTCATCTAGATTAACAAAGTCCTATTCCTATAACTAATTAGATTGTTCCAAAGATAAGAAACTTAAAAAACATTAAATCAGTTGGCATTGAAAATATTTCACAAACTTTTAATTTTCAGCCCTTGGGTCTGTAAAAACATCATCCTTTTAAACATAATTTTGGAGCATTTTTTTTATAAAACCACAGTAGTTCTCCACTGAAATTTAATGTTGCTTATACAAGCACCTGTTTTGCATTTGATTTCTGAAAAAAAAAAACTGTTGTAAGTGAATTTTTATTATTTAAATTATTGCAATTTTTAAAAAAAATAGCCTAAATGTCTTTCCTTACAGGTAAAGCAAACTCCATGACCAATTATGATACTTAGATCATCTCAGGTATTTTGTCACATTTACTTTTTATGCTCTTTGCTGAGGACCTCTGTTCTGTGTTGATTTCATTCTAAATTGCTCTATTTTATCTTATGTTTACTCTTATGGATTGTCTTAAATCTTGTTGTATAAAGGTTAAGTGCCAAAATGTAAGGAGTTAATTTGAGAATTCCAGTAAGGAGGTTGTGCTTGCTGCACCTGGTATCAGATAAGAGCAGTGTAGAAGAGCCTTCCAAGAATTCACAGGTCTTAGCTGAGGCCAATGGAGAGGTAAAACAAAAGAAAATGATGTTGAATGCAAGATAAGTAGAGAAAAGATATGTATCAAACATGCTGAGATAACAGACAAGAAGTCTTGTAATCAGACAGAACCAGAGCCAAGTATTCTTGAGAGGATGCTTATGAAGCCCACCGGGTCTGATTGAAAATCAGGGTTAGCAGGGTTACCATGGAGAAGTCAGTGTGTCTTATTGGAAGCACAACCACTATGGTCATTTACTTAGGTGTACATGATGGTGAACTACAGACAGTAAACTACCACTGGTAGAGGTATCTTTTGAGAAATGGTACCTGTGCTTCCTACTGAATCCACTTATTGGGGTCATGCAAAGTTCTGTAATGATTCGGTGCTTCCCTCCTAAACCCACCCATTTTGAGAAACACTGCCTCAGGGTGAGAAAGAAGTAATGGGAGTAAAGGAAGAGTGCAAATCTAAAATCAATCAATTATATAAGTGAATATAGTCTATACAATATGCATATTGTTCACTGAGTGGTTACTGAGTTTTTCTAACCTTTGAGATTATTTGCTATATGCCACATAGTTGTCTCAAAGGCTTTGTCCTGTGATGCCAAGCAACAGTCTTAAGGAAACTCAATATGATACAAGAAGACTCAGATAACCCAATGAACTCAACAAAATTATACAGGATATGAAGGAGAAAATTTACAAAGAGGTTAATTCTTTAAAAAAGAATGTAAGATAAGGAAACTCAATATGATACAAGAAGACTCAGATAACCTAATGAACTCAACAAAATTATACAGGATATGAAGGAGAAAATTTACAAAGAGGTTAATTCTTTAAAAAAGAATGTAAGATAAGGAAACTCAATATGATACAAGAAGACTCAGATAACCTAATGAACTCAACAAAATTATACAGGATATGAAGGAGAAAATTTACAAAGAGGTTAATTCTTTAAAAAAGAATGTAAGAGAACTCCTGGAACTGAAGGATTCACTCAATGAAATAAAAAGCACAACTGAAAGCTTAAGCAGCAGGCTAGAGAAAAAAGAAGAACGAATTTATGATCTTAAAGACAGTCTTTGAAATAACTCAAACAAACAAAAAATAAGAAAAAGCAAAAAGAAAAAAGTGTTAAAAATGAAGAAAATCTGAGAGAGTCAGCAGAAAACCTTATGCACACAAGCATCCGAATCATGGGTGTTCTGGATGGGGAGGAGAAAGAAAAAAGCATTGAAAACGTATTCAATAAAATAATAATGGAAAACTTCTCAGGTATAGCGAGAGACACAGACCTTCACATTCAGGAGGCTCAAAGATCCCAAAAAAGATTCAATTCATAAAGGTCCTCTCTGAGACACATTAGAGTGAAACTGGTAAAACTCAAAGACAAAGAGAGAATCCTAAAAACAGCAAGAGAAAAGCGTCAAGTCACTTAAAAGGGAGTCCCCATCAGAGTAACAGCATACCTCACAGAAAATCTACAGGTCAGAAGAGAATGGGAAGATACACTCAAAATACTAAAAGAGAAAAAACTGCCAGTCAAGAATACTATACCTAGGAAGGATGTTCTTCAGAAATGAAGGAGAAATAGTGAACTTCCCAGACAAACAAAAACTACAAGCGTTCATCACTATATGACTAGCCTTACAAGAAATCCTCAAGAGAGTCCTGCATCTGGAATCCAAAAACTGATAATCACTACCATGAATACACATGAAGGAATAAAACCAACTGCTAGAACAAAAATGGAAACAAGAGAGAGAAACTACATCTTACCACCTCAAAAAAATGACAAATACCAAAGGCAAACAATAAAAGGAGAAGAAAGGAACAAAAGATATTTAAAACTTCCAAACATAAATTGATAAAATGCCAGGAGTAAGGAAATACCTTTCAATAACAACCCAAAATGTAAATGGATTAACCTCCCCACTCAAAAGACAAAGACTGATTGGATTAAAAAGCTAGATCCAACTATATGTTGTCTATAAGAGACTCACCTCTCTAGTAAAGACACAAACAGAATAACAGTGAAGGGATGGAAAAAGATATACCATTCAAATGGAAATGAAAAATGAGCAGGAATAGCTCTTCTTACATTGGATAAGACCATAGAAAGAGACAAATAAGACCACTGTAAAATGTTAAAGGGAGCTATCCAGCAAGAAGACATGACAGTCATAAATATACTTGCACCCAACACTGGAGTACATAGATACATAAAGTAAACACTACTAAACCTAAAGAAAGAGACAGACCCCAACATAATAATTGTTGGGGACTCAAAGATCTTCAAGGAAGGATCTCTAAAAAATGGAAATATCAACATGAGACAGGTCATCTAGGCAACAAATCAACAGAGAAACACAGGATTTAAATTAGACCAATTTAAATCAGACCAATTGGACCTGGAAGATATCTACAGAACATTTTAGAATATACATTCTTCTCATCAGTACCTGGAACATTCTCCAAGATAGTTCACATTTAGGTCACAAATCAAGTCTCAAAAATTTTTTTAAAATTGAAATCATTTTAAGTATCTTTTCAGACCACAATGGACTAAAACTAGAAATCAATAACAAGCAAAACTCTGGAAACAATACAAACATGTGGAAATTAAACAACATGCTCCTGAATGACCTAAGGATCCAAGAAGAAATTAAACAGGAAATCAAAAATTTTTTGAAATTAATTAAAATAAAGGCATATCATACCAAACCCTGTAAGACTGTGCAAAAACAGTACTAAGAAGGACTTTTACTACAACAAATGCTTACATCCAAAGAATAGAAAGATTTCAAATAAACACCCTAATGCAACACCTCAAAGAACTAGAAAAACAAGAACAATCCAATCCCAAAATATGTATACAGAAAGAAATAATTAAGATCAGAGCAAAACTTAATGAAATAGAGACAACCCAAAATGATACAAAAGAGCATTGGAACAAAAAGTTGGTTTTTTGAGAAGATAAACAAAATAATCAAACCATTATCTAGGCTAACTAAAAAAAGAAGAGAGAATACCCAAACAATGAAAATAAGAAATGAAAAAGGAGACAATACAAACAATACAACAGAAATATGAAGAATCATTAGAGACCATTATAAACAACTACATGTCAACAAATTTGAAAACTTGTAGGGTATGGACACATACAAGCTACCAAGACTGAACAAGGAAGAAATAGAAAACTTGAACAGACCAATAACAAGCAACAAGACTGAAGCAGTAGTTAGCAGTCTCTCCACTATGAAAAGCCCAGGAACAGATAGCTTTACTGCTGAATTCTACCAAACCTTTAAAGAGGAATTAATACAAATTCTCTTTTAACTATTACAAATAATCAAAACAAAGGCCATTCTCCCAAACTCTATGATTCCAGCATCACCATGATACCAAAACTAAAGCACAACATAAAAAGAAAACTACAGGCCAATAACTTTGATGAGCATAAATACAAAATCCTCATTAAAATATTAGCAAACTGAATACAAACAACACATCAAAAAAAATTATACACCATGATCAAGTGGGATTCATCCCAGGTGTATAAGGATGTTTTAGCTTATTATGCAAGTCAGTAAATGTGATACACCACATCAACAAAATCAAGGACAAAAAACATATGATCATCTCATCGGATACAGAAAAAGCATTTGACAAAATTCAACATCCCTTCACAATAAAGACTCTCAGCAAATTAGATAGAAGGAAAGCATCTCAACACAATAGAAGCTATATATGACAAACCCACCACTAACATCATCCTGAATGGGGAAAAGCTTAAATCTTTAACCTTAAGAAAAGGAACAAGACAAGGATGCTCACTCTCACCACTCCTATTTAACACAGTATTGGAAGTACTTGCCAGAACAATCGGGCAAGAGAAAGAAACAAAGGGCATCCAGATTGGACAAGACAGAGTCAAACTGTCCCTGTTTGCAGATGACGTGACCCTATATATAGAAAAACCTAAAGACTGCACCAAGAAAACTCTTAGACCTAATGAAAAATTTCAGTATAGTTGCAGGATACAAAATCAACATGGAAAAATCAGTAAAATTTTTGTACCCCAACAATGAACTAGCAGAAAAAGAAATCAAGAAAGCAAGCCTATTTACAATAGTTAGGGGAAAAAAAACTAGAATAAATTTAACCAAGGAGGAGGTGAAAAATCTCTACATGAGAGCTACAAATCACTGTTGAAAGAAATTAAAGAGGACACAAAAAGATGGAAAGACATCCCATGCTCTTAGATTGGAAGAATTAACAATGTTAATACTAAACAAAGCGATCTACACATTCAATGCAATCTGTATCAAAGTACCAATGACATTCTTCACAGAAACAGAAAAAACAATCCTAACATTCATATGGAACACAAAAGACCATGAATAGCCAAAGCAATCCTGAGCAAAAAAATAAATAAGTAAAGCCAGAGGCATTACTCTACCTGACTTCAAACTATACTACAAATTTATATAACCAAAACAGCATGGGACTGGCATAAAAACAGACACTCAGACCAATGTAACAGAATAGAGAACCCAGAAATAAATCGCATCAACCAACATTCTTATAGCTAACTGATCTTTAACAAAGCCTCCAAGAACATACATTGTGGAAAAGACTGCCTCTTCAATAAATTGTGCAGAGAAAACTGGACATTCATATGTAGAAGAATGAAACTAGATCCATACCTCTCGCCATAAACCAAAATCAACTCAAAATGATTAAAGTCTTAAATACAAAATCTGAAACTATAAAACTGCTAAAAAAAATAACAGAGGGGAAGCACTTGAGGAAGGAGGACAAGGCAAAGACTTTATGAATATGATCCCAAAAGCACAGGTAGCAAAAGAAAAAATAAACAGGATTATATCAAACTAAAAAAATTCTGCACAGCAAAAGAAACAATTGACAGAGCAAAAAGACAACCTACAAAATGGGATAAACTATGTGCAAACTATACATCTGACAAGGGATTAATATCTAGAATATACAAAGAACTGAAACAAGTTAAAAAGAAAGAAAAAAAAACAGATGAACAGATAACCCAATTAAAAAATGGGCAAAGGAGCTGAATAGGCATTTCTCAAAGGAAAATATACAAATGGCCAGCAGACACATGAAAAAATGCTCAACATCACTAAGCATCAGAGAAATGCAAATCAAAACCACACTGAAATATCATCTCACCGCAGTTAGACTGGCTATTACCAAAAAGAGAATAACAAATGCTGTTGAAGATGCGGATAAAGGGGAACCCTCTTACACTGCTGGTGGGACTGTAAATTAGTGAAACCTTTATAGAAACTGGTATGGAGTTTCCTCAAGCAACTATAGATAGAACTCCCATTTGATCTAGCAATCTCAGTGCTGGGTATTTGCCCCCAAAAATGGAAATCATCATGTCAAAGGGATACCTACATACTCATGTTTATCACAGCTCTATTTACAATAGCCAAGAGTTGGAACCAACCTAAATGTTGATTGATGGACAACTGGATTAGGAAAATGTGGTATATGTACACAATGGAATATTACTCTGCCATAAAAAAAGAATGAAATTCTGCCATTTGCAGCAACATGGATGGACTTATAGAAAATTATGTTAAGTGAAATAAATCTGGCACAGAGAGAGAAACAGCACATGTCCTCACTCATAACTTAGAACAAAAAAATAAACAAATAAAATAAAAAAGAAAGCAAGAAAGATATAACAATCGTGAAAATATGTTGAACTTCCAAAAAGAGAGAACAGAATTGAGGTTACCAGAGACAGGAAAGGGGAAGGGAGATGGAGGGTTAAGGAGGAATTGGTAAAGGGCCATGAAAAATGATTACATTATATAATGTTGAATATAGTAATTATCATTATTTGAGCATCACATATTGCACACTGGTATTGATATTCAACTCTGTGTCCCACACATATGTACAATCAATTATGTTTCAATTTAAAAAAAATAACAGAATAATTCCTTTAAAAAAATTTAAGTTTTGCAAACTCAGACGACATTTTAAATTTTCATGAGTTCACAGAAAGGTGGCAGCCCAAGTTAGGTTTGCAATCTTGCAGAAAGAGAGAGCACACAGCTGTGAAAGGAATCATCCCATGGTATAGAATTAATGTCCTGGGTTTGCTGAAGGTCAACATACTGCTCTGATTTTTACTTGTACACCATGTCTGCAATTCCTGGTGGTTTGTGGACATTAAGCCCTTATCTATTAATCGCGTCTTCCTTCTTTGATTAGTACTTCTTTGCTCTAATTATATATATGAATATGCCATAAGCATTTTAGTTCTTTTTGCATCGCCTACACTGAGCACAGTGTCTGTAGTCCCATGTTATCCAGTAAATGATTTAATGAATAGGTAGGAGTATTAAGAGGAGGATCACACAAAAGTTGTCCTTTGTAGGAATCCTAGTCCCGTAGGACCACAAGCCCTATTTGACAAAATCGGCGTTACTTTAACATAGTGATGTCATCTGATGAGTTAAAGAACTCACAGACACACACACACACACACACACACACACACACACACACACACACACACAGGCTTTGTCGTCTGAATGTGTATATTGCCCATTTTAGAGTTTGTACATCAACAAAAAATTAAAGCCAATCAATGATGTGCTACTCATTTCCCTCCATAGAGCGGAAGAAAGGTCTGTCTGAGAATCAATGTAAATGCATACAAACAAAGGAAGAACTCTACTTCACAACTTTTCAGATTCCTAATAGCTTTAAATTCAGTGTAGTATTAACTTAAAAATAAACACACATTCAAACCGTGCAATTCTTACTGTCTCCTCTTTATTTTGTTAGTACTTCAAGAAACTATTACTTCCAATAGTAGAAAAGAAATACAGCATCTGTAATAAAGTTATCACTTCTCTTATTTGTCCACAAAATGCTACCAATTAGTTCATTTGTTTGTTTATACTTAAATAGAACTCCCACCCAGTCTAAACACCTGCGCATACTTGTCTTCATGGCATATTTGAGAATTATGATATATTTGGTTGTTCCTCCTTCACGAATTGGGAAGTGCAGCCTCATAAATTACCTGAATTTTTTCCAAGTTCATTTAAGTCTGACTTGCTCATTAAATTCTAAGAAATCATGCTAAAATTGTATGCTGCTTTTGTATTTTACATATTTATATGTTAAAATCCTGAAGAACGTAAACAGTTATCTGTACTGTTCATTTGGCCCCCACTGGAAAATGTATGTGACAGAAGATTTAGTTGATACTTAGGGATCTTTATCCTAAATATACAACTAAACTCATCTAAAAAAAAAAAATGTTTTTATCATAGGTGAGATTATATGCTCTATACAGGTACTGCTCAAATAAGAACCATTTATATTATATGTCTTAAAATTACAAAAGGACATTAAATGTCACCCAATTTCAGAAAATACAGTTTTAAAGCATTAGTTCAAAACTAAAAGTGAATATTTATCATCTTACACTATACAAGTTTACGTGATAGGAAAAATTCTAGACGAAGATAACCATTAGTATTAATCTACAATTTTAAATAATTTTCCTGACAACTAATTTTTTTGGTTCTTATGCAATTTCTCACTTTAAGTAGAAAATATATCTTAAGAAAATATAAAATACACCTTAATTCAGTGGAATAAAATTTTTACTTAAAAATTGCATACATTGTTTTTAAATTAACTTTTTTATTTTGAATAGGTCTAGTTGCAAAGATAATACAGAGAGGTCCTATATGCTCTTCAGCCAGATTTTCCTGATATTAATCTCTTATATAACCATGGCTTGATTGTCAGAACTAATAAATTAACATTGATACATTATTTAATTAAATTACAGACTTTTTCTGATTTCATTTTTCCTCTAATCCTTTTTCTGTTTCAGAAAATCCATTTAGTTACATTGCTTTTAGTCACATTATTTTTTTTATATAAAAACATGTTTACATTTATTTGGGATAAATAAAATAAATATAAGTAATATAACAAGTGTTATTTGAATTATTATTAAAATATTCGCTGTATGTAGAAATCTAATATACTTTGTCAGGAGGCTTTATAAAATTTAGAGAAAAAATTAAAATATATCTGATGGCTGTAGTACCCTCTAGTGTAATTATTATTTTCATTTTGCTCTCAGTGTATATTTATTTACATTTAATTTATTGCATAAGCATAAAATTGCATGAAGTTATTGAAATAATAAATTCACACTCTGAAAAGGCTAAATTTAATATACTTATTATAGTGTTATTTGTACTGTTTATAGAAAGATAATATCTTATGACTAAAAACCGTCTGGATTAGACAGAAGAGCTATCTGCATAAATAGAGATGCTACTCTGAAATATCTGAGAAACTGAAGACAGAGAGAAAGAGAGAGAGGAACTTCAACCATTCAAGGCTTGGGTATTTCCAAGGAATTGTGCAATAGAGAGATATCTTATCAAAGCTTCTTTTTGGAAATTGAATTTAGAACCAATGTATATGGTTTGCAGACTGGCATCTAAAGGGTACAGCATGTAGAAAGTAAGAGGCCATCAACTCATTATACTCGGGAGTAGTCAACTGTACAGGATTATAACAAAGTTTTCCAGCCAAAAGATAAGGAAAATTCAGAGAAGACCAGAAGTATAATACAAATATGGTTGAATAATTAGAGAAATGAACATAAGACATGGAATTATTTACTCTAAAGAAACAAAGCTAAAATCAATCTCCAATTTTAATCTTGGCTACTACCCAGGTAACGCAATCACTAGATCTACTGAAGCCCAAACAGATGGAAGTAATTGTAACAATAGAAAGATCTATGTGAGATAAAGAAAGGAAAAGTCTTCCGGATTGTAGAAGCTATTAAACTGTTCAAAGTTCAACAGTGTTTTTGTTTTTAGCAAACAAGGAAAACAGCATTCTGAATCACATGTCCTTAATTTTCCTCAGATTATCACCACATATGTTTGTATCCTTTAACAATATGTCTATTTCTGAATATTTCTAGACTTCATATAAATGGAATGATAGTGCATATAATCTGCAATAGACTTTTGTTTGCTTAAAATTATGGTTATATAATTAATCCATTTTGTTATAACTACCTTATTTTTTGGTACAACAATGTATTCCAAGTACATCCTGTATTTCTCCTGCTCAATCAAGCATTTCACCAAGGAGCCCTGGTTTCTTTTATTGGAGAATGGTATTTAAAATTCAAGATCTGGGCTGCAGGTGTGCTTATCGCTAATAGATTGTCATTGCTTTTAGACCCTCTCTGAACATAGAGTGTGAAGATTTGTATGTATACTAACCCATGCATATATACACGTTATATTTATTTTTATTTATTTTTTATATATACTTTATATATACTTAAATACCGTGATTTAATATATTTGCTGCTTAATCCTGAATCGTCTTAAGTTAAAAAAAAAAAAAGTTATAATTAACTACTACTGTTAATGAATTTAAACCTTCCAGAAAGTATGAAATGTTCAACAGTTGGTATGAAGCAGATATTTTATGACCTTCCTTATTTCTGGCTCAAACTTTGTAAACATAAGTGGGAAAAAAAATCTCCAGGGTTTTTCAGTTTTATTCTTCCAGAGCACAATTTTCTATTCTGTTACTGAATATGGTCTTCTAACAGCCATAAGTGGACTGGCAGCTTCCACCTTGGTCTCTTGAAACATCACGCGGAGATAAGAAAGAGAGAAGGGCCGAGGACCCTGAACACCAGACATGTGAGCGAAAAAGCCATCATGGAAATAGATCCATCAAACCCAGGGGCCCCAGCTGATAGCAGATCAGAGATGAACCAACTTGCCAAGCCCTTCCAAAATTCCTGGCCCACATAGTCATAAAAAAAAAATGCATGTTTTAAACCATTAACTAGTTTTATTTGTTTTGCTTGCTTGTTTGTTTTTGCAGAAATTGATCACTGAACAGTGCTAGAGCAAATTGTCCATGTGGGAAAAATAAAATTTGACCTCTACTTCACTTCCCATACCCAAACATTAACTTGAAATAAATTTTGGCTCTACATATAAAAGGTAAAATTATAAACATCTGGAAAAAACATAGGAATCTTTATGACCTGGGATTAGGCAAAATTTCTTGAACGAGGTTCAGAAAACTAAGCATGAAAGGAAAAGTTGATAAATTGTACTGCATCAAAATTAAAAACTGATTTTCTAAAGATATCATTTAGAATTTCAAAAGGTTTTCCATAGATTGGGACAAGATGTTCACTATACATATATTTGGTCACAGATTTTATTATGTATCTTTTTCATTCTTTATTTCCAACATCTATATTTTACACTTCTTCATTAAGGTGTGTCTCATGTAAGATTATGTGGTGGTTCTTTATTATCATTACAATCTTTGTCTTTTAAGTGGAATATTTAGTGCAGTTGCATTACCTACACATAGAGTTATTTGCCTTATTTTTTATTTGTCCCATCTTGCTGTTTACTTTTTTTTTTGTCTGTCCCATCTGTAACTGCAATCATAAGAAGAGATGTACAAATGTTAAAAGTAATGTGCTTTTATCTCCAGCTTTCAAGATTTTCTCTTTAACTTTGGTTTTATGGTGTATAGTATGTATAGTATTCTTGTATTTATCTTGTTTTGGTTTCCCTGATTTTCATGAATATCTGGATAGATATTCATTACATTAGATATTAGAAAATTCTTAGCCATTATTGCTTCAAATGTTGCGTCTCACCATTCCTTTTTTCTTCTTCTGAAGTTTTAGCTATACATATGTTAAACTATTTTACTGTTTCTCATGTTTCTTATGCTCTTTCCTATTTTTCTTCTCATTCTTTCTTCTTTCAGTGTTTAAGTGTTGTGTACTTTATATTGTCCTGGTTCATAGTTTTCACATTCTCTGTTTTTCTGTGCTCAAGCTTCTGCTAAACCTAATGCTTTTCTAATTTCAGATATATTATTCAGCTCTACAATATCCCTTTGGTTCTTTTGATGGCTTCTATTTGTCTTGTAGAAAATTCTCATTTTTTATATAGTTTACTCTATTTACTTGAACATATTTATTAAAATTGTGCTTTTAAAGTCATTGTCTAACAATTTCAATATCTAGACCATCTATGGATCTGATTCTGTTGGTTTTCTTTTTTTTTTTCTTTTTACCAAGAAGCGTTTCTTGCTTCTTCACATATACTGTAATTTATTTTCGTATGACAGACATTGTGTTTAAAAGAAAGTAGATGAAGTCAATGTCATTCCCCAAAGCAAGGGCATTTCCTTTCCTCGGTAAGGCAGAGTGAGGGCTGACTACTTCACTCCCACCAAAAATTGATTTTGATCAGGGTAGGGTTTATATTCAATTTGCCTCTGGCTTTACTTATCTCTCTAGAAAAACTTGCATGTGTTTATTTCAGGCCCTCCTTCTAGAAAGTTTTTGGCTTCTAAACTCTTTTAGAAGGCTGGGACCTTTCAGAACTCAGGAATGGTATCATGAGAGAAAATTGGCAGGGAGACATTTGGAGTGCTTCCCTTACTTTATACCAAGCGGCTGTCGGAGCTCTTCTTGTTTCTCCTTACCCAAGAGAATCTCTTTGATCATTACCCCATGACCAGCCTCAGCACATCCCTCAGGTAGGAATATTACCGCCAATCTCTGCTCACCTAAGAATGCTTTTCCCTCTCTTCATTGTAATTCCTACGGTTAGATCTCTTTGCATTCATAGATCTCTAATGTGTTTACAAGAAAAAGTATTATTTTATTTTGATCTGTTTTTTTTTTTCTAGTTGGTATAATGGAATCAGTGTTGTGCTGCTACTTTCTATATCCTATCAGAAGCAGAACTTCTTTCTAGTAATCTTTGTTATCAGATAAACTTGACTTTTACAAGATTGTCATGTGCCCCTCTCTTCTTCCATGTAAATTTTAGAATCTGTCTGTTATTTCTGCAAAAGAAATTGTTGAGGTTTTAATCTTAGCTGCACTGAATTTACAGATCCATTCAAGTACTGTCTTCTTTCGATGTCTTCCAATTCATGTACATACTGTATCTTTCTATTTATTTAGGCCTTCTTTAATGTCTTTCACTAAAGTTTTATATCCATAGAAGACTAGTGTATCTCATGAGATTTATTCCTATATGTACTTTATTTCCAATATAGTTATAAATGCCATATTTTACTTGATTTTATTTTCTAAATGTTTATTAATGGTGTTTAGAATAGTAAATGAATTTTGTGTATTACTCTTTTTGGAAAAAAGCTTGTTATTTTTTATTAATCCTAATTACCTATAAATTATTTTAGGCTTTCTGTAATGGCAATCATATCACTTGCATAAAATTATTTTCCAAATTATTTGCCAGAAAAAATGCTTATTTAAAAAGTTGTCATGACAGTTACCCTTGATTAGTTTGTGACTATATATGTAATATTTCTAACATTTCTCCATAGCAAGTATATTTTTGCTATAAAATTATTATATAAACCCTTGATCTGGTCACAAAAGTGCCCTTCTATCTCTTGTTTCCTAAGAATTTATTTACAACAAATGGATGCTAAATTTTACCTAACATTTTTTAGTATTATTTAATACAATTGCTGGATTTTTCTCTTTCAAAATTTTAAGGTAGTGAATTACATTTATTGATTTTCTTATGTTAAATCTCCATTGCATTTCTGAGTTAAATCACCTGGCCAAAAGACATTTATCTTCTCTTTTACACATTGTTCATTTAGGTTTACTAATATTCGGCTAACTATTTCTGCATAAATGCCATGAGGGAGATGACCTGAAATCTTTTTCCTTGTTCACTCTTTTTGGCAGCTTTTGGCATCAAACTTATGCTATTTAATAAACTGGAATGTTCTTTCTTTTTATATACTCTAGAATCATTTATGTTATTGAATTTGTTGCTTGACTCCCTGTTAAAAACTTCCAGGTGAGATGTTGTTCCTTCTTCCTGAAGTACATATTTTAAGTTTTCTTTATTAAGTCTACTGTGGGCAAACTCTTAGGTTTTATCTTAAAATGTCATTATTTTACACTAATTCTTGTTAATTTTTCACCATACAATTCTTCACTGATAGTTATTTCTCTCAGAATATTAAATACCTCATTCCACTTTCTTCAAGATTTTACTAATGTTGAGAAATCTCTCTTAAAATAATTGTCATTCCTCTGAATGTGACTGTCTCTACTTCTGGCTGGAATTTTAAATCTTGTACTCATCTTTGGTCCTCTGAATTTTTACTGTTATGTTTACATATGAATTTATTGTTTTTAACTTTTTTTTCCATTTCTTAAAACCCATTTTCTCCATTTCCCATCCCATGGACTTTCTTACATTCTTGGAAATTTCTTCATATCTCTCTCCAGTTCACTAATTTGCTTTTCATCTTTGTCTAATCTGCTAATAAACACATTTAATTCAGATTTTTGTGCTCATTTCTATAGACTGTCCCTTTTAACTTATTTTCAAAACATTATTTAATATTTTGTGTCTGATAATTCCAACATCTAATGTTTCTGTAGGTTTGATTCTGTAATTTGCTTTTTCCTGCTGGCTCTCACTTATCATGCCTTGCTTATTTTGTTTTGCTTTGCTTTGCTTTGCTTTGTTTTTGTTTTTACTGTGAGCTCATATTTCTGTGGATATTATGTGAGACGTGAGCTGTGGTACTTTCATGAGAGATGGCTTTGGTCTGGTCTTGCCAGGTCCTGAGGGCACTACCAAGCAAAGACCACTTTACCCTGAATATTTGTATGTTGAGTGTTGAGACCACCCAGGAAGTATAAATTCAGTCTGTAAAACTGAAATCAGATAGCTTATGATTACAAAGTATGAAGGAAAGTTTTTCATACTCCTCTATAAAGTATGAAAGTTTAAGATAGACTATATTTCTTGTTTTCTCCTGAGATGAATGTATGGGATATAAAGAGATAATTCCCTGTAAGCATCCCATCTTGTATAAACCTGTGTTCCCCACTTCTGAACAATCCCTGAAAACAAACGTTATCCAAACAGAAAGTTCCCTCAAGTGGAACTGACTTTGTTTAGCTCTTTGGATTCCTCGGCTTCTAAGAATTTCCTACCTTCTCTTCTGTTCACAGATGCATTTATAAAGATTTTATTTTTAATATTTCCTCCAGCTTTTTTAGATGTTTTCAACAGGAGTCTTAAGCAATCTAGGTCATAGTAGTGCCCGAAATAGAAATAAAAGCCTGCAAATTTTTAAATCCTGTATTGTAAATTTAAATAAAACCCCTCAGTTAACAGTCTTGTATGAAAAAGTTTTTAGCTATGAAAACTAAATAACTTAACAATTGCTATTTTAAGTTGAGAAACATAAAGCAAAACTTTTTTAAAAAGTCTCCCAATAATTCCTTTGTCAGAAAAAAATTTGTTTAAAAAAGTATGTCCTCCACTGAATTCATCATGGACAGACATTTTCGTATTGGTCTAGTTGGTCTTGTAACTCATGTTGGTTGAGTGCCTGAGAAATAAAAAAAATTTAAAAATTTTTAAAAAGATGCAGGTGGAGGTAAGACACAACCTCTGCCCTGGAGAAATTTACACTCCAGTGGGAAAATTATATAAGTAGCCAAACAATGACAGCAATTTGATATGTACAAAAGATAATGAAGTAACTATGTATACAGTAACAAAAATAGAAGAAAGGAGATTGTTATTGCCTCAGCATGTCAGCATGTTTCTTTGTATGCCAACAAGGAACTGGCATCATCTGGCATTTTTTTGCCATAGAGTCAACAGAAAAGTTGAGTATTGAAAAGAAAGTTTTTCAGGCACACAAGAGAGTAAAGGATGTTCTGGGATTCAGGAAGGGAAAATAGGATAGGTAAAGGTACAGAGATATAAAGGAGCATTGTGTGTGCAGGAAACAACAAAAAGTTTGGTACTATGAAAAGTGCCAAGAAGTACAAGAGGGGCCTGTGAGAGTTGAGATTGGATACATCGTCATGGGGCATGGAAAGGAGTTTAGATTTTTTTTTAAACATTTATTTGTACATATTTGTAGTGTACAATATGTTGTTTCAATACATGCATATACTGCACAATGATTCACTTAGGATAGATAACATAGTTTTGTACTCATTAGTTTTATTTTTAAATGACTAGAAAGCATTGTTTTAAAGCATCAAAGAGGCAAAACAAATTTCACAAACAAAAATATCATTTTTGAAATTTTTGAAGGAAGGAATATGTGAATAATTCATGTGCATTTTTATTGTTTATTATATTTATTTATTTTGGCTTAGCATTTTCCATAGATTTTTTCTATGTATTTTTACAAAATCTATTTATCATTTTAATGAAAATATATCATTTTATCACTATACCAAGAATATTGGTTTGTTTTATTGACATATATAATATATATACATACACATACATTTACATACACATATGTGTATGATCTTTTATGCATATTTACATAGCCTATAAAGCATACAAACCACAATGGTTTGTAAATTTTTTATTAACTTAAAGAGATATCATAAAAACTTACTATGCCTTTAAATTTTCTTTTCGGAGCATTTTTATGCCACCTAGCATTAAATTTTATACTAGTAATTTATTTTAATTGCTTATCTATTTTATATATTTGAATATTATTTTTGCTTCTTCAATATTTAAAAAAAACACAGTATGATAGTTAATTTTATGTGTCAATTTGATTGGACCATGAGGTGCACAGTCATTTGGTCAGACATTATTCTGGGTATTTCTGTGAAAGTGTTTTTGGATAAGATTACCATTCAGTGGACTAAATAAAGCAGATTGTCCTCCGTGATGTTTGTGGCCTCATCCAATCCATTGGAGGCCTGAATAGAACAAAAAGGCAGACACTCCCTCTAGTAAAAAAGAATTTTTCCTACCTGACAGCCTTTGAACCAAGCATGGGCTTTTCCTGTTTTTGGAATCAAACTGGAACATCACTTCATCCTCTCTCTCAAGCCTACAAGCCTTTGGACTGGAACTACACCATTGGCTGCCCTGGTTCTCAAGTATTTACGCTGGAACTAAACCATCAGCTCTTCTGTGTCTCCAGATTGCCAACTCAACCTGCAGATCTTGAGATTTACCAGACTCCATAAATGAGTGAGCAAATTCCTTATTATAAATTTCTAGATGGATAGATAATCTCCTATTGGTTCTATTTTTCTGGTGAATCCTGATTAATACCAATAGGAACAATACAAAGGAATTTCAAAAAGTTTGTAGAAAATAGAATTAAAAGATAAAAATAAAAAATATAAACGTTATTTCTCAACACAAAGTCCATCAGGTTCAAGACACTTTTGTAAGCAATTATACCAGCCATTTAGTCCAGCCCTAAAGAACTGAAGTTCCTGGAAATTTAATCATGTCAATGTGGTCATTTTTTTTTTTTTTTTTACATTATTAACTAGAGACTTTTTAAGATTAGGAAACAAAAAGTTTAGAAGCCAAATCAGACTGCAATGAGAATGCCTAATGATTAGCCACTGAAATTCTCCCCAAAATACTCTTGTTTGATGAGAGAAATGAACAGGAGCATTGTCATGGTGGAGAACAACTCTCTCATGAAGGTTTCCTGGGTGTTTTTCTGAGAAAGCTTTGGCTGACTTTCTCCAAACACTCTCATTCATCATTCATTGGCCCTCCGGAAAGTCAATGATCAAAATTCCTTGAACATCGAAAAAAATGACCTTTGCTGTAGACCTGCCCATTTTTCTTCCGCTGAACCACTTCCACCTCTTGGTAGCCATGGCTTTGATTGTGCTTTGTCCTCAGGATCATACTGGTAAAGCTATGCTTTATCTCCTGTTACAGTTCTTCAAAGAAGTGCTTCAGGATGGTGACCCCACTTTCCATTGAAAGCTCTGCTCTTGTCTGCAGCTGATACGGGCACAACGATTTTGGCACCCATTGAGTGGAAAGTTTTCTCATCTATAATTTTTTAGTCAAAATTATGTAAGCTGAACAAGTAGAGATGGCTATGGTGTTGGCTATTGCTTCTGCTGTTAATCATCAGTTCTCTTCAATTAGGGAACAAACAATTTGATGCCAAAATTTTAACAATTATTAGTACATAAGCTTTGTATTCTAAAAACATTAACACTTCACCCACATGTTTTATGTAGTCCCAATTTTGATCATTTTAAACTTTGTATACTGTTCTTTTCACGTGACAATTTTTTTAATTTGATAAATTTATCAGTCTTTTCCTCTTCATAATTCATCTTGCCTTTATGCTCAAAAAAATCTTACTTTCCCAATGATAAAACATACACACACACACACACACACACACACACATCCATCTATATATTCTTCTTATTCTTCTATCATTTCAGTTTTTAACTTTAGGTGTTAAATTCAACTGAAGTTTGTTATGTGGTGAGAGTTAGAGAATCAACTTATTTCTTAAAAATTTACTGAATTTACTGAAGCATAATAATGACCTTTTCACCACTAAACCAAAATATCACTTTTATTATCAACTGATTTTGCAAATAATTATAAGTTGTTAATAAACTACTGTTTTATGGTACATCTGTTCACAAACTAGTTTTTTTAATAATAGTAGTTTTTGAAATTTAATATCTATACATTTTTCTTCATTGTTCTCTGTCAAAGATTATTGTCTATTAATTCTTATACAAGAAATTCAAGATGATTTTGTCATATTACAAAAGAAACATTATTTAATTGTTTTTAAATATATATACACAGCGAAAAAATAAAAGGAAACTAAAGGTTACAGAGAGGAAAATGTGTCTCTCATACATTCCACCAAATAATGAATTCTGCTCTGCAGAGACAACCAATGTTATCTAATTATTGTATATCATTAAGATACATTTCATTCATATACATGCAATTTCTAGTCTATGTATCTATCACCTACAGTTTTCACATTTCTTAAAAAAATGGATTTCTGGGTTGAAGAGCTTATTTCTTTTTCTTCTTTCAGTACATTGAAAGTGTTGCTCTGTTGTCATCTGGCTTGCATGATTGCTGACAAGAAGTCTGCTATAATTTTCATCTACATCAGTTCTAAGTAATGTTTCCTGTTCACTCTGTGCCTACAAGATTTTTTCTTTATTTTTGGTTTCCAGCAGTTTCAATGTGTCTAGGCATTATTATTATTATTATTAATCACTTGGGGTTTTATGAGTTTCTTGGCTCATTGTCTTTCATTAATTTGGGAAAATCCTTGACTATCATTTTTTCAGATATTTCTTCTGCTTTATTTGCCCTGTTTTATCCAGCTGGGAGTCCAATTACATGTATGTTATGTATGTTAAACAATTTGAATATTGTCCCATAGATCTTGGATGCTCTGAGTTTTTTGTTTGTTTATTTTCTAATATTTTCCTCATATTTAAGTTCAAATAATTTGTACTGACCCATCTTCAAGGCTGTATTGGCTGTTTGCTCAGCTATGTTCAATCTACTGACAAGTCCATCAAAGGGATGCTTTATATCTGACACTGTGTTTATATCTAGCTTTTTTATTTATATGACTCTTTTTAAAAGTTTCCATCTCTCTTCTAATAATTCCCATATGTTTGTGCATGCATTCCATGTTTATTCATAGTTGTTTTAAAGTCATAGGTAGTTTGAAATAATCATGTCATTTCTGGGTCTTATTCTGTTAACTGCTTTACTTCCTGACGTTTTTTCATTTGTTGTTGTTGTTTGGGTTTTTTGTTTGTTTGTTTTGGGGGGATTTATTTTAATTTTTCATTGAATAATGGGTATTGTGTGCAAAAGAAGCATAGAGAATGAGGTAATTAGAATTTATTCCCAGAAATAGGTACATATCTTTTATCCAGCTCATAATATGAGGAATTGACTCAAGCTTGTTAGTAGTTAAACTGCGTGAGCTTTTGTTACATTCAGTGCATGACAGACAGCTATCTTATACTCACTGTGCTGGCCGGGCTGCCAAATGGTTTTCCTCAGGCCCCTTATTATTCCTATAATTTCACAAACTCTATATGCCGACACCGTGCTCTCTCCATTGTCTTGCTCCTTCCCAAGCAGCATTCTGCCTTTGCTCTTTCCCCACCACACGGTTTCTGTCGTGTTTCCCTGTTAGCCTGGGTCTCAGAGGTGGAGTTTTCTTGCATTCTTATTCCCCTCTCTCATGGCAAGAGAACTCTGGCTGGTATCTGTGTGGGTTGTAGGTGGGAGAATTTCCTGTTCCTCCTCCACTGGTAGCTTATTTCTACCTGGTGTAAGTGAAGGATCCTTTGTCTAAGGCAGTGCCCTGCTCTTTCTCCATAGACAGATAGCTTTTATTTCTATCCCATTCTCAGTGGCAATCTCCCTTTGTCTGGGACTAGGGGTGGATTTTTTTTTTTTAACTTCCTCTGCTCAAAGAAGATAGTTTGGTTTTGTTTTAAATTTGACCTATAGAATTAGTGAATTGTTCCCCTTTCCCCTTGGCTTCATATAAGAGACAAATCTAGGAAATAGGTAGAGTTTTGTGCTTGTGAGTCACCAACGGCAGGAGAGCTTCTAGCTTGCAGCACAGACTCTTCTTGTGTTTGCGTTCTCTGATATGCTGGTCAACACTTGACCTTTAAGAATTTATCAAAATTTTAACTGTTCTCTTCTTACAAACTTTTATAATAGTTAACTCTTCTCAGTCCTCCACCAATGGTGAAGAAAAAATGTGTGTTCTTTCTCTTTAGAGGAGCTTGTTACACTTTGTAATTCAGTGTAGTTAGTTTTTTGTAAGTGCAGATTTTTGTACATTTTAAGAAAAGTTACAATTTTTTTTTTTTTTGATCATCCAGAGTAAGAGTGTTCTCTTACAGGTTTATCCATCCTAAGCAAAAGCTAAACTTCTTTGAATAAATTTTCCCAGTTTGCTTTCCTATATGAATTTTAAAAATCACTATCCTAGGTTTCCTTTCAAAAACAGTCCATTAGTATTTTTATTATGATCTTGTTAAATGTTTAAGTTACGGAAAACTGATATTTTTATCATATTAAGTCTAATATAGACAAATGAAAAGGTATGACATAATTTGATCAAATCACTTCACATTCCTCAAGAGTTATTTATTTTAACTTTATTATTTTTAACAAAGCTCTTGAATATTTTTTGCCATCTTCCTTTCTAAGATTTTAATAATTTTTATTATGCTTGTAAAAGGGCTTTTCTTACATTATATCTTAGACTACTTGTTTTTTTGTAAATACATGAAAGTTACAACCATGCTAAATTATCTTATGTTCTATAATTGTTTTTATCAATTTTTTTAGTTTTAAGTAAAATAGTGCTTTGGTCTTAATGTTTGTGTCCCCGTGACATGCATATGTTGAAATCCTAACCCCCAAGTTATGAGGAGATGGAGAGTGTGGGAGATGATTAGTCATGGGAGCAGAGCATTCGTGAGTGGGATTAGTGCCCTTATAAAAGGGGCCTGGGAGAGACCCCTGACTCCTTTCTCCATGTGAGGATACGGCTAGAAGAAACCTAACTATTTGTGAACACAGAGTCTGCCAGCACCTTGAATCTGTCCATTATGGTTGGTGGCTCCATTGTCATCATCACTTTTCAAGGACTCAGGCTGACAGAGCAGTCAGTGACCTCAACATAACCATTGTCATTACAGAGGAAAAGAGAGTATGACAAATCACTCAGTGGCTCTTAGGGTTTCCAACTGGAAGTAATACTCTGCTTTCATTTTATTGGGCAGCGCAAGTCACTTGGCTCATGGCTTATTAAAGCAAGTCCCACAGACATACCTAACATTAAGTGTATGGGGAAATACAATACTCACACGTGCTTGGGAAGAGAACCAGAAATATTTGGGGCACAGTTTATAATGACTATGTAACTAGCCTCTTAGCTATGGGACCTGGGGCAGGTCAATTAACATTTCTAAGCTTCCACTAATAACAGAATATACCTCATTGGGTTGTTTGAAGGCAATAAATAGGCNGCAAGTCACTTGGCTCATGGCTTATTAAAGCAAGTCCCACAGACATACCTAACATTAAGTGTATGGGGAAATACAATACTCACACGTGCTTGGGAAGAGAACCAGAAATATTTGGGGCACAGTTTATAATGACTATGTAACTAGCCTCTTAGCTATGGGACCTGGGGCAGGTCAATTAACATTTCTAAGCTTCCACTAATAACAGAATATACCTCATTGGGTTGTTTGAAGGCAATAAATAGGCTAACACATGGGAAGTATTTAGTGTAGTGTCTGACCATCAAAAGGTAGTCAATAAATGTGAATTATCATCATTACAACCACCATTACCATCGCCACCATCATCATCATCATTATGACTTACATCAAAATAAATTGTATCCAAGCATTGTTAAAATCTTTTATATATGTTTGTCTTGGATTATCCAATATTTTGAATCATGTATGTCTTTGACTTCTTCCCTAATCAGAAAAATATGGGTACACTGAGGGTTGCGATCCATTGCCGGTCATGAAAAAAGACAAAAAGAAAAATATAGATTTCATTATGATAGTTTCTTAATTCTTTTTGATTACTTGGGAGACCATTGGGCCTGTACATTAATATCTATTTCATCATCTACCAGAGAATGAAAGAGGAAAAAAGACCCATGTTTAATGAGTGTTACATTTAAAAGGCACTTTTCAATTTTTTGAAAGATTTACATTAAAAACGGTATATTATTCAAAGTTCCAATTCAGACAATAGAATCAAAATTGTAGGATTATCACAATTTGGAAAAATGTGATTGAAGACATACATTGATTCCTCTGATGTGTGTGTGTGTGTGTGTGTATGTGTGTGTGTGGTGTGCGTGTAGAAAAAGAGAGAGAGAGAGATAATGTATTTTACAAGAAGTGAGTATAGGCAAAAAATTAAATTATTTTTCACTTGCTATTTTTATATCTCATTGTAAGTATTTCCCTCTTACCTGTGAACAGAATGCAAAGAATGTTTTTTTCCCTAGGAAGATGATACTCCTCATAGTTTCACTATCATGTACCACCATAAATAGGAATAATTAGAAAAGTAAAAATATATATAAGGAGTCAAAAAAATCTGTTCCTATTACTTACATCCAATCATTTTAAAGGGAAAAGTAAATTAAAAGGGAAAATACTAAAAATAAAACATTTTCATATTAAATAGAGGCTTTAAGTTTAAAGTTACTCTTTAGAATGTAACAATGCACCAGAGTCATTCTTTATATTAAATAATAAATGACATTTTAATGCTTGAGTTTTATATGCTTCCTATAATTTTTCCTTTATTTCAAAGAACTAAGAGACATTCATAAAATTCTTAAATGATGCTTCAAAAGGTTTTATAGAGAGGCAGAAAGAGTTAAAATTTTTCATCACACTTTTAAAATTAGATTTTAGCATAATTTTCTTTGTCACTTCCTGATATTGCTAAATAGAAATAAAAGGTATTTCTGAGTAACTATGGCTTTTCATGTGTGAATATCTGTTTTCATATAAATTCTATATTGCTTCTAAACAGAAGAGCAATTAATACAAATGTAGTAGAATGTAGAAACTAAGCTATGCAGAATGAATTGTGCTAAACCAAGTGACTAAAAACAAAATGAAAAAATCTTTTCTAGAACATATGATCCTTCCCCCCAACACCAAAAAAAAAGAGAGAGAGAATCTTCCCATACACTTAGCTTTTTAGTAAAGGAACAGAAACTGCAATATTATTCACATACAAGATACATCTGTGAAGTCTCAAAACAATAACATAAAGAAAAGTACCTCCTCCTTTGTGAGACCTTCTCTGCCCTCCCCACCCCACCCCCCATGCCTTTGGCAAAGTTAATGGCTCTATCTTTGTCCCAACCTGTTTCCCTTGTATAGCACTAACTAAAGAGCAATTATTTGAAAAATGCATTCTAAGACTATTGAGTCTTTGGATGCAGAGTATATACCATTAGTGCCTAGTACAGCACCTGACACAAAATAGGTACCAAATAAACATTAAAAATTAAAAAAGGAAGGACAAACGAAGAATGGGAGAGAGAAAGGAAGGAAGGAGGAAAAAGAAAGAGAAAGGGAGAGAAAACAAGATTGACAAAGCCAAAGAGAAAAACTTGATGATACAATCTTTAAAATGTCATTTCAAGGGCCAGCCCCACAGCTCACTCAGGAGTGTGCGGCGCTGGTAGCGTCGAGGCCACGGGTTCAGATCCTATATAGGGATGGCCAGTGCGCTCACTGGCTGAGCGCGGTGCAGGCAACACCGTGCTGAGGGTTGTGATCCCCTTACCGGTCAGAAAAAAGAAAAAAAAAATCATTTCAATCGGTAACAAAGTTTTCTTTCCTATTTTCTTAACATGGATTTTATGCCTGCAGTGAATGGCTAGAAGCTGTCACCAACCGTGTGCAGTGAATAATAGTCTTGTAAAATAGCAAGATTGGTGACTGCTTTAACTAACAGAGTCAAGTGTAAACTGTTAAGAGGAAAAGAAAAATATAGCATCATAAAATACTAAATTTCAGTAAAGAACTGGCTGAATAGTCATGCTATCATTTTAACAGAAGTTTTCTCATTATGCACTCATTTCTATGTGCAAATAGATAGACACCTGTGATTTAACAGACAGCTGATGGGTAAAAATCTGATTTTTCTGTCTGGTTATCATGGTATTAATTTTCCATTGTCTCTAAAACCTTTAAATCTGTTTTTAAACCTCAGGCAAGGATTGCTTTCCATCAGAGCACCTGTGCTGAAGACAGGGAATGAGTGAATGACAGCCTCAATTTTTCTCTCAAAAGCCTTTCTCTGAGATTCCAGCTACTCAGAAATGACATCTGAATAAGAAGCCTAATTTGTTAAGGTTTTTTTTTCTATTCTCTTAAAAGTTTATATGGGTTTTCCTTTATGCTTTTGGATTATTTTGTATGAGGTGTTAAATATGTATTTCTTTTTTAATTTCTAATTTTGCAAAAATAGGAAAAAAAAAAGCTTCACTTATTTTGTATGAGGTGTTAAATATGTATTTCTTTTTTAATTTCTAATTTTGCAAAAATAGGGGAAAAAAAGCTTCAGTTGAGTCTTCTCTCATACCACAGTATTTCTCATCATTACGACACATGTGTTCTTTCTCGTCCCTTGTTGCACAGGTGTTCAGAACAGAGCTCTTGTATTTAACATGTGTCTGTCTGAAGATATTTGTAATGTTATTTTGGTTCACCTGCTTCCTTTTATTTGATCTCCAATTTTTAATGCAAAGTATATATAGTTGGTGCAGTTGCCTTGAGTTTGAATGTACACCAGCTGCCCAACAAGTTAGAACAAGTGTCAC
>NW_007732975.1:83146-91233 GCF_000696425.1 Galeopterus variegatus | reverse complement strand
TGTTCTTTCTCGTCCCTTGTTGCACAGGTGTTCAGAACAGAGCTCTTGTATTTAACATGTGTCTGTCTGAAGATATTTGTAATGTTATTTTGGTTCACCTGCTTCCTTTTATTTGATCTCCAATTTTTAATGCAAAGTATATATAGTTGGTGCAGTTGCCTTGAGTTTGAATGTACACCAGCTGCCCAACAAGTTAGAACAAGTGTCACATTCTTCCTCTAGGTAGAAATGTTTATTTATCCTAATGTAAAGATGTAAAAGTTTACTGTATAGTTATCTTCTCTTGTTAAAATTTTTTTCTTATAAACTTAGGAATGACTTTTTGGACAAAGTATAATGCATGTAACATACATAGATCAATGTCTGTACATAATAAGTGCTCAATAAATATTAGAGATTATAAAAATGATCTTCATGGGTTCCACAAAATGTCATATTTACCTGTGTAGAATCCAACATATTTACTTAACTAAAAAGTCATAAAACTGAAGTCTTTTTATCTTCTACTTTGGTTATACAATTTGGAAATTTGAAATTCATTTCTCCTTTTGGCAATAATGTACATACACATATATATGATCTTTTGAGTTGCAGAATCTACAAAATATGGCACTAAATCCTTTTGGAAGCTAAGCCTCTTTCTATACCATCATATTCCCCAGTTCTTCTATGGGCTGAATTACATGGAACAAAATAGTCTTATTACTATTTTAATTCATTGATTGTTTCCTGACACTAGTAACAGTAATGCCATTAGCTACAGTGGATTTCTTAAGTGTGCCTTACATTCTGATATAAACAATGTTCTAATTCAGGCAAAGTTTAATTGAGGAATAATTTTCTCACCAAGGACAGATAATATAATAAATCACTTATGCAACAGAGATAGGCCACGGAAACAAAGATGCATCAATTTGTAAATCTATCATCATTCAAAATGGTAAAATGAAATTAAAAGTTGTAGAATATACCAGCTGGAACTGTCCAACAAGTTCATTTTACAGATTTAGAAACTAAGACCCAGAAAGTCAATGACTAATGCCATGCAGACAGATAGCTGCATATCTGAGATTAGTCACCTTGATTCTTAACCCAGTCCTCTTCTATACTTCCTATCACCCTTAAAGTTTTTAAATATAAGTGTATGCATATTGCACATTGTGTTAAAGGTTAAAAGAACAGCGTACACCATGCCACTGCGTACACCATGTCACTTGACTCCAGCAATTATTATCTGTGTGAGATTGGCCAAATCTCTTAACTTCTCAGTGCCTTCATTACCTAAGCTGTGAAACAGAAATATTAATAGCAAAAAATGTACACGTGAACATTGATTAGCTTATGTATGTAAAATATGCATGGTAGATAGTAGGCACTCAATAAATACCAGGCATTATAACTATTGTCACAGCGTAACCCTAGAAAAATATGCATTCAGATACAACAGCATTGGCTATTGGCTCCCTTCCCCTGCCTAGTTCTCTTGAGTGGACTGGAATTCTTAATTTAGGAGAGACGTGAAAAAGAAGGAATAACCTTGCAGGGAGCAGCAGGCAGCCACTCCTCTGCTCAGGAAACAGGGAAGTGGGACACAGAGTATGAGTTGTTCCCCACTACACAAACACAGGCACACATACACACCTTCAGTGTTCTCCTAGGCTAATCTCCCTTGATCAAGTGGACAAACAGAAAGATTCCTTAAATCACTGCTGTTAGCCTGGAAATCTCAGCCAGATACCTGACTAGAATCATCCCCATTGATACTAAGCATGAATGGACAACCACCACCAAGCCTCATAGTACAGTTAGGAATGACTCTGCTTTGGCTATCACCCCCAGGCCCCTAAAATTTTCACTGTACACACACACACACACACACACACACACACACACACGTGCACACACACTCTTTTATTCTACCATAAGTCTGTCTTATCTAAATAAAATTTGATATTTTTATTATTATTATAATGCTTTTTGCTGATATTGCTTCCATTCTTAAAATTTGGAAAACATTAGGAACCATAATTTGTATGATTTGATGGTTAATTTTATGTTTTAACCTAACTGGGCCAAGGGGTGCCCAGATTAAACATTATTTCTGTATGTGTCTGTGAGTGCATTCCAGATGAGATTAGCATTCGAATCATTGGACTCAAGAAAATAGATTGTTCTCACCATTGTGGGTGGGCATCACCCAGTCTGTTCAGGCCCTGAATTTACAAATGGCAAAGGAAGGAGGAATTCCCACCTTTTTCTTCCTGCCTGCCTGCTTGAGCTAGGACATTGGTCTTCTCCAATTTACAAATGGCAAAGGAAGGAGGAATTCCCACCTTTTTCTTCCTGCCTGCCCTTGGACTGGGATTTACACTATCAGTTACCTTAATACTCAGACCTTCAGACTTGGACTAAAATTATGACACTGGCTTCCCTGGATCTCCAGTTTGTAGCAGCAGATCATGGAACTTCTTAGCCTCCTTAATCATGTGAACCAATTCCTGATAATCTTGTTTTACACACACACACACACACAGATATATATGCATATACTCTTATATATTTTCTTTCTCCAGAGAGCCCTGACTGCTATATATGGTCAGTGTTTCTTTAAAAACTTTCTCCAGGAACTCTGGACTCAGCCTCTTCATGTGCAAGCCACAAAGTAAGGACGTGGTAGAGTCAGAATGCCAGAATTCAAATGTGGACTTACCTGGCTCTCCACTCCAGCTCTCAGAGTATTAAGTGCAGGGGAGAGGAAGACCTTCAATGCTTAGACATGGTGCTGCTCTAAAACAGCTTCCAACTCTAATGTTCTCAACAACCAATTACTTATAGAGATGATCTAGGTCCCAGCTTCCCAATCAGCATTGCATAAATATAGTAGCCTACCATCAACTGGTAACAGGTATACCCAGCTCATAGGGTGATCTGAGAGCCATTTGGGACAAGAAACCTTTCTGAGCCAGTGTTTCCAGCAGCAAGCATCCTGATCTACTGACCCCAGTGGGCTGGGCAAATGTAATTTTCTATGGATGAGAAAGATTGGGAAGCACAGCCTAGGACTTTGAAAATACTCAGATGTCAGTGAGTCTGAGCTACAACCAGTTCTAATCACTCTAGTGGACTGCCAATGAACTACAATTATTTATAACTCAGCGACTGGCTATCAATAAGATACAAGGAGCATAGTAAAGTTATAAATCCTTCTTGTAGTACAGAGGCTTAGAAATCATCAGATTTCTGAGTGGAAAAAATCACTTCCAAAATATCAAGGCAATTGAATCCCAGCCTCTGCTTAAATTGACTTCCAGCCTCTGTGTATAGTGGGAAGAAAAAAAAAGAAAGAAACTAGCTCCTATCTTAATCAGCTAATCAATAAATTGTAAGCGAGGTGGGGGAAAAGCAGTAGTAACATAGTTTAAAATTTCTTTTTCTGTGGTCTAATGTGCCTCCTGCCAAATAAAATTGTTTGCTTCCAATTCCAGCATTTATAAACTAGGCATATTACGTTAATATTAATCCACTTTAAGTAATAAAATATCCTCATAATATGATTTTAAGTTCACATAATATTTGGAAGTCACTTGGATTCATAGTAGTCAAAGGTTGCATGAAGTATTCACTCTTTTAAGAGCTACGAGTATGTTAAATTTTATCTTTTGTCACCACCTGGTGGTAGAACATTTTCTCACTTTTTTCACTTTTTTTTAAAGTTGTTGCTAAGGAAAATCTCTAAACAAGAAAACCAGTTAACTTTAGTATCAATAGCCAAATATTGATGTACACTAAAAATACTGAACGTACTTAATAGATAACTATTGAATGAATCAGTTTTTAATGTTTTAGTGGATTGCAAAATCTATGATCTTTTCATTTGAATTGCACGAAGCTCTCAAATGTGATGAATGAAAATGGTACACAGTGTTATCTCATCATAGATAGGTTGCTTTTTTTAAAGTTTAACGATAATTGGTTTAAGCTACATGATTAAAATATAGTTGGCTAAATAGAGCATTTTTATTATTCTTTTAAGAATGTACATACATTTAACATTGCAATATTAAACAATATTTTCCATAATACAAAAAAGTATAAAATTTGATAAAAATTTCTTAGATGCGATTGAAAAGATTTAAAACCTTTGCAAATTCCTGATTTGAGATATTAAACTGACTCACACATCATTTGTTGTAGACGGTCGCCACCTCGTGGGCCGAAAAAGAGGAATTAAAGGCTGTGAATCTTTTAAGGTGGAAATTTTAGATTCCCAAAAAATTCCTATTCGTAATTAAAATAAAATTTAATAATTGAAAATAACATCAATAATAAGTCTGACAAAATACTTACCTACCAAACAAATAGATAGGTTAAATTGCCAAAAGACATTTGATTAAAAATTGAGTCATAGTCATTTCTAAGCCTCTGATTTGATTCTGGCCATGACATATTGGGCAAGTTACTTATCCCCTTTGAGGCTCAATTCTGCATCTGTTAAACAAAGGGATTGGATTAGACATATCATAATCCTCTCAGTTCTGCAAATGCATGATTTTTGGAGTCAAAATGCCATTTACAATAATTTTTCTGTCTTCAGTACTGGTTACATTTCTAGGTATATAACCTGCCTAAAATAGATATTTCCTATCTACTTTCTCATTTACAATCAAATAAAATATCCATTTGCCCAATATTACTTTAGACCATATGTTTTCAAAAGCAGCACTAATGCCAAACAGATTTCCCATTTCTAATCGGTAAATCCTATGGTATGAAAATATGATCTACTTTCTCATTTACAATCAAATAAAATATCCATTTGCCCAATATTACTTTAGACCATACGTTTTCAAAAGCAGCACTAATGCCAAACAGATTTCCCATTTCTAATCGGTAAATCCTATGGTATGAAAATATGAATAAAAGGCATTCCACAGTTATAGAATATGCACATTAGTAGTTTCTATAGACAATGTTTACATGAAAACAATCCTAATAGCTCATGTATAATACCAGATTCCCTCATTTCATGGCTACTTGTTGAATACTTAATTTGTTATAGAATTTGTGAGAATTTTGAATAGACTATTGTGTATAGAATATATGAATCAGTGAAACAAATACAAACATATAAAGTGGAAATAGAAATTAATACATTAATGTTTACTTCTTTCACTTTAAAATACACAAAACATTTTCTTTTTTCAGGAAGTCCTGTTCACAGAGGACAAAAATGATTTTGAAAGGTCAGACTATTAATTGTGAAAATAGTTTTATATCAAATGTTTTAACTTTTGTTAGGTCATCTCTCCAAATAATAAAAATTGGTTAAAATCTATAAATTAGAACATAGTAAGATTAAGGTTCACGTAAGCCCATATGTATTTTATAAAAACAACAACAACACAGAAATATGAGGATTAGGGGTTAGGACAGCATGTGCTCTTCTAGGCGCACATTCAAATCAAGGACAAAAATTGTTATAAGAATGGGAATGTGGAACTTATTACAAAGACACAATAGTACATTTCACTTTTACTAGTACCATGTACAAATTTTACTCCTATGGTCTTATTTCTACATTCAAATATTCTTTCAATTTATATTTTGCTTATAAATATAGATGTTATATGTACATATTTGCATAATATCACAAATGCCTGAAAAGTGCTGGTCTTTAAAAAAAACGTAAGTGGATTAAATGTTCTGAGTGTGGATGGAGTTTTTTCAGCTTGGTAATTGGCAAGTCCTACATCCATGTCTCTGTTGAAGCGATTAAAAAAGAATCATTTCCCAGAACTACAGGTGCACAACAGATTGGAGTCATTATGCAAAAGAACAGAAATCTGGAGAGAGACTCAGAGAATAAAAAAGCCATGTTCCTGGCCATCCTTTTGCCTTTAACTCGCTGTTTTTTTAGCTTTACTTGGATATACAACATAAAATATGAAAAAATTTTAATGGATTTGAAGTAACCCATTCAAGTTTAGAAATATATGTCTTGAATTAAACAAACTTTCAATACAAACCCACTGGAGGCAGAAATGAACTAAAGGCCAAACTTGCATTAATATATTTTAAAAGCTAAAGTTTATGTAGGGGAGATGACAGATTGTAATATGTTACATGATTATTTTTAAAGTTGCATACTTTCTGCTGGTCTTCTGAATTTCCCTTCCTGCCCCACTTGAAGGGAATTACCTTTACCCTTACTGATCTGTTAAGTCTCTCAGCCCCTGGGCCACTTCAACTATCTGAAATCTCCATCTCAAAGCCAGTCTGAGGCTCCAGCTGTTGGTCACCATATATTGTTTTCTGGGCCCTCTTCTAAGAAAGACGTTTGAAAATTTATTGATGGCTTTGCCATCACGTTTTCACCATTCCGTGGTCAATATCTTGCAAATCTGAAAAGACTTTTCCCAGATGTTCTCCCAAGTATCTAACTTTCCTTCTAGCTACAAACAATGAACAAATGAAATGATAAAAAGCAGAATATTGAAGAACTATGGTAACAGAAGAGGGAAATAAAAAAAAAAAATGTCTGGAAACCAAATTGGGGAGTGGGGATGTGCCAACATCTTGGGAAAGGACACTCGTGAAGCAGAGAGGAGTAATCCTCAAATCAAAGATGAAGAGGAGTTAGGCTGGACAATGTAGAAAGGAACGGGCCACTCATGAGTGTAGATGGAAGAATTAAATATGAAGGGGAATTCGCAAGGGGTGAGAGGGCTGCAAAGGAGAGACTGAGCGAAAAGAGGTTAGGCAGAAACACGGTGTCCAAGTGTTAGATGGTGGAAGAGAACAGAGAAAGACTGGTCGTGCAGATAACTTAAACTGCTGTTGAAACACATCTACACTCAACATTTAACTATGAGAGTGGTTTTAGGAAACCAAAATCGAATTTAAGAAAGCACCCACCCCTAAGTGTGTGGGGACCAGGGGTGGTTATCCAGCCCTTTCAAGAGTGAAGCGGTTTACTTCGCGGGGCCGTTCTTGCTCATTGGATCTTTCCTGAAGAGTGTTTTTGTTTCTAAGTAGGCAGTCTAGAACGCCGAGAGAAAAGAAGTTGTGCAGTACCTTGAAAGGAAAGTTTGGAAGAGGGACGCGATGGAGGACTAAAGGAGACACTTCTGGCTGTGCAGACTGAACTTGGGGAGATCTCGGGAGGAGCGAGGAAAGGGCCGGGATCAACCTGGAGGCAACAGAGGGACGGGAGCGGGGTGTGCGGCGGGAAGGGAGACCTGGTCGGGCAGGGAAGTGGGAGTGCGCGGGTGTGCGGGGTGCGGGTCTGCCCGGGACCTGGGAGGTCGTTCTCGCCATTGTCCCTGTGGCTTTCCGCCTGTGAAACATTTCCTTCCTCTGGGTCATTGAGTCCCTCCCTCTTTTTCGAAGGACAAGCCGCTCAGCTTCTTCTTAAGGACCTGAAGGTGGAAAAGCTCAGCTTTTCTTGCTTTCGTAACACGGATGCAGCCTTGTCGCTTCCTGGTAGGAAGGGGAGGGAGGGGTCCGAGAAGGAGGCCGGTTTCCTCATTTCCCCACTGCACACTGTCCAGCCCCAGGGTCGCCGCGGGGCTCTGAGTCGGAAAGTGGGGTGCCTTGACGTTCTGGCCGTCTGGCCTGGGGCCTGCGGCTGCTGTTAGGTGCAAGGACGCAGACTGGGCGGGAGTTCTTTCTCGAATGAAGAGAAAGCGCAGTTCCCTCCTTAGGCTCCAGGGAATCGAGCCGCGTTCCCTATCACCTACTCCGGAAATGCGACCCCGGGTCGCCACAAAAATGCCTCTGCGTCGGGGGTGGGGGGGAGGGGGGTGAAGCCCAATGCAAATGTATTTTAATATCCAGAGCCTGAGAAGTGTCCCTCGGTCCCCTCACCCAGGCATGCTTTCTAGGGGAGGCGCAGGGCCAATCAAGCTTTTTCCCTGAGAAGAGTTGAGGTGAAGAAACAGCAGGCTGCAGCAAATGAGCTCGTGGCAGGCCAGGGAGATGGGGCGGTGGGCTGGGGCTATTCTTCTAGAAAGGGCAGCCCTGGCTCACCTCCCAGATGAGAAAAGCCGGAGGGGGGCGGGGGGGGGGGAAACAGAGCAGCTTGGGGC
>NW_007732975.1:66447-82146 GCF_000696425.1 Galeopterus variegatus | reverse complement strand
GGGGGGGGGGGGGGGGGGGGGGGGGAAACAGAGCAGCTTGGGGCAGCTCCGGGGCAGGGAAACCTTGGAAAAGGGACTCAGCTCTCCACCCCGACCTTAACTCCTGGGAACTGCAGCCCAGTGCGGGAACTGCGTTACCGCACCGCAGGGGCTGCGGGAAGGGAGGGTGGTCCAGGAAGCCGGCGGGGGAAAGGTGCGGCGGAAGGGAGAACCTTCCTCCCGGAGCAGCCCTAGTCATGCAAACAGTTCACAGCGCCCCTGGATTGACTAGCTTCTTCCGCCCCCGGATTGACTAGCACTGGCGTGGAGCCAGCGCGGAGGCTGCCCCCTCCCCCGCCGGGCCCGCGGCGCTGAGCGCGGTTTAGCACCACTGAGCTCAGGGGGCGGTGTCTTTGGGATGGAAAGGCGGCCAAGAGGGAGGAGGAAGGCGCGGGGGGTGCTTTCGGGGACTATAAAAGTGCGGCCCGGGCTGCCCGAACCTTGCACTCGCTGTCCGAGCCAGGGGCCGTTGCAAAGCCAGGGCACGCAGCCGGGCGGAGAGGACAGAGCCCTGCTCAGCGTGAGCAGCTCCGCGGCGGAGGCGGAGGCCGAAGAGGGGCGGCAGGCGCCGATTGTCGCGTGGCCCCCAGCCCCGGAGGCGCCCCAGAGCGCTTCTTGCCCCCGCAGCAGCCACTCCTCCGGCGCCCTCCGCGCGGTGCCTCCAACTCTGCGCTGGAAGAAAAACTTTCCGCGTGCCTTACAGAACTGCAGCGCCTCCTCTAAAGTGACTCCGGGAGCTTCGGCGGTAGCCAGCTCAGCGCGCACTTTCAAAGCGTAATAGTAATCGCTAAATTCAACAATCCAGAGCGAGGCCGGTGAGGCTCTGCTCTTCCGACCCAAACAAAAGCTCCCTCGCTTGGTGTGCTGAGGCGCGCGGTGTCTCCCGGGGCTCCAATGCAGCCTGCGGTCCTCGCGAGGTCCCGAAGGTACACAGCGGACGGCGAAATGGGGGACACGGCGCGGGCTCGGAGCTCTCAGCCCGCGCCCACGCTGCTGCTACTGCTTCTGCTAGCCGCGGCCACAGCGCTGCTGGCAGTGCCGGGTGCGCTCGGGCGCCCCGCCGAGGAGGACGAGGAGCTGGTGCTGCCGGAGCTGGAACGCGCCCCAGGACACGGGACCACGCGCCTCCGCCTGGACGCCTTTGGCCGGCTGCTGCACCTGGAGCTGCAACCCGACCGCGGCTTCCTGGCACCCGGCTTCACGCTCCAGACCGTGGGGCGCAGACCCGGGCCCGAGCCGCTGCATGCAGACTCCGCCGGCGACCTGGCGCACTGCTTTTACTCTGGCACCGTGAATGGCGACCCCAGCTCGGCCGCCGCCCTCAGCCTCTGCCAGGGCGTGCGCGGTGCCTTCTACCTGCAAGGCGAGGAGTACTTCATCCAGCCTGCGCCCGCTGCCGCCACCGAACGCCTGGTCCCCACCGCCGCCGGGGAGGAGCCGCCAGCGAGGCCACAGTTCCATCTCCTGCGGCGGAGGCGGCGGGGCGGCGGCGCCAAGTGCGGGGTCATGGACGAAGAGACCCTACCGGTGAGGGGCCCGGGGCCCGAGAGCGAGGACGCCGGGGCGCAGTGGCCGCCTCGGGACCGGGCGCCGCAACACGCCGGACAACCAACAGGTAGAGGAGTTGCTCTCACTTGTCTCTCCATTCATCCCCCTCTCCTCACTTTCTCTCTCCGACGCGACTTGAGAGTGAACTAAGCTAATCAAATCCTGCTAAAAAACTTCATTCCACTTGCCCGAATAGTGAATAACCAAGAAAGGACAGACAAATCAACGATTTTCTGCAGACTAAGGGGAAGCGTTTCGACCGGGAAGGGAGAGTTTGTAATTCAACTCCTCCCACCTTAGTTGAGTGTGAGCGTATGCGACTTCCTTCCATTCCGTTAATTCCTTTTTAACGATTTTGCGTGTGCTCTTTGGCCGGGTTGCAACGTCGCGCTGAGTTTTGTAACGCTGCCTGTGCGTGCAGCCTGCGCTCAGAGGAGGGCGGAGACGGAGAGGGCGAAGGAGCGATGATGATCTCTGGGAATGTGGCCGCGAGCCAGGGCTGCTGCGCCGCGATCTGTGTTCTGCGAGCTTCTGTCCACTTCCCCACTTTAAGAGGCTGACCCCGACAGGCTGGTGGCGGCGGGGCCCCTCTGCAGAACCTGCTTGGGAGGTCTTTGCCCAGCTTGCCCCGCCTCCCCGCCTTCCAGCCAGCCTCCTAGTTTGCACTCCCTCTCGCGGCCATAACTCCGCTCTCCAGCACTGTTGAATGTTAGCCACCTCTGATCTTTCCTCGGCGCCTTCTCTGGACTCTGTTGTGTACAGTGCTTACTGTCCAGTTCTTTTCGTTCCATCGCTTTGTTGCGTTTTTTTCTACTTGGTGTCTTGTTTTAGAATTCTCCCTCTTCCCCCTGCTCGTCTGCTCCTGGGAACAGTTACATCGTCACAGCTCAGCTTAGGACTTCCCTGGAACTTGGGTCTCAGTCAAGAGTTGGAGGGCTCTTTTCCAAATAATCAACTGTGGTTCTAGGCAGGAAGTTATTTCCCTGGGGCAGCGGGAGTGGGGCAGTAGGCTGCTGGTCAGAGTGGGTGGTCCTTGTGCCCGGAATTGGCAAGAGCAGAGCACCCCAGGGACCCCTGGAATGAGAGCGAGAGAGAGTGGAGCAATGCGGACTGAGATTCCTTCAGGCCCGGCCCCTTGGCAGCAGCCCCAGCCCTGCCCTAGGCCTTCCACGTGGAGCCGGATGATCTCATTCAGGATTTGAGTCCTGGCCTGTGAAAGAGTGACTCAGGGCCTCTGCCTGCTGCCCTTGCTCCAAGCTTTTACTACAGCCGGGTAGCATGGTATGAATACTGCCTTGTTCAGATTGCAAGATTTCAAAGAGGACAAAAGAAATTCTGGTCACACACACGCACATGCACAAAATAGCCTGACCACTCAGAGGAGCACATTCTCCTTTTTATTTAAAGCATAGGAGAAAACTTTAAAAATAACATTTTCAGTAAAAAGAGATGTAAATATTTTTATTATTGTTGTTCTGGGTATATTTTTGTTTTATTTGCTTTGACTAGTTAGGCTTTCCTTATATATTCTCTGAAGGTAAATATTTTTGGATAGGCCGTTCATGAGCAAACTATCTTTCTTGTTTCTTTACAGGAACTAGAAGCATAAGAAAGAAGCGATTTGTGTCTAGCCCCCGCTATGTGGAAACTATGCTTGTGGCGGACCAGTCGATGGCAGAGTTCCATGGCAGTGGTCTAAAGCACTACCTTCTTACCTTGTTCTCCGTGGCAGCCAGGTTGTACAAACACCCCAGCATTCGGAATTCAGTTAGCCTGGTAGTGGTGAAGATTTTGGTCATCTATGAGGAACAGAAGGGGCCAGAAGTGACCTCCAATGCTGCCCTCACTCTGCGGAACTTCTGCAACTGGCAAAAGCAGCACAACCCACCCAGTGACCGGGATGCAGAGCACTATGACACAGCGATTCTTTTCACCAGACAGGTGAGAGGAAAATAGTACCAGTTATGATATTGTTCTCTTAGGAATCTGCATTGTACCAAATATATGTATAAAAGGCATTTCACCAATGTGTTCACACTTAATTTTTTTTTTTAATTGGCTTCTTTGGTCTAGCTTAATTATTTCTACTATAATTTTAAAACCTTGAGTTTCACAGTTCTTTTTTAAAAGCGTTAGGAATAATCTTGGTTAAAGTCACATGAAGGCCTCCTAGCTTAACAATAATGAATGTAAATGCTCCAGAACACACCCTGCCAAAAAGTTAAATCCCAAAGTTCATGCTGTCCTTATTAATAAGGATGCACCTTTTATCCTTGTAGGACCTATGTGGGGCCCAGACATGTGACACTCTTGGGATGGCTGATGTTGGAACTGTGTGTGATCCTAGCAGAAGCTGCTCGGTTATAGAAGATGATGGTTTACAAGCTGCCTTCACCACAGCCCATGAATTAGGTAAGTCTCTTTCAGAGTAGGAGTTAAGCCCAATTCAAGAATTCAAATTAATGAAACAATAAACTAATTAAGAGGAAGAGTCTGCAGGTTATATTGCTCTTTTAGGTACCAGTGCTTCTTAGAAACTGTGGAAAATATTTTCCACTATTTCAAACATGGTCATCTTTATTACAATAAATAAAATAATAGGAGTTATGGACATTTGGAAATTTACACGTTTGTTTACATTCTGTGAAAAGTAGACATTGTCTCCAAAATACATTGTCTCCTAAATATGTTTTTTTACTCTAGAACTATCACTTGGAGACAAGTGAATCCCTGTTTGGGGAAAAAAAAAAATGCTGCAAATGACCTATATTTTAATGTGGGTTTTGGATTGCTTCCTAGGCCATGTTTTTAACATGCCACATGATGATGCAAAGCAGTGTGCCAGCCTTAATGTTGTGAACCGGGATTCCCACATGATGGCCTCAATGCTTTCCAATTTGGACCGCAGCCAGCCATGGTCTCCCTGTAGTGCCTACATGATTACGTCATTTCTGGATAATGGTCATGGTAAGACACTCGAGTTACTCTTTCTACATGGCATCCATCTTTCCATGCGTAAGGTTCTGGTTAAAGCTCTTCTTTCTTTTTTGTTCTTTTTATTTTCCTTCCTTTGGAATTACTTTTCCTTGTCAAGATCATAACTGTTGAGATCTTAATTCCCAATAAATGATAGCACTTCTGGCAGAGTAGCTCCCAAAGTCTGTTCATTCACATTTTTAGCACAACATTAATTTCTTGTCATTGTTAGTACAGAAATACCCCATTGAAGATATCTTAATGATAATCTAAATCTCTCTGGCATTTTCTCCCAAACCTCTACAGTTTTCACATCAGTTTGCTGTAAATTATCTCATATGATAAATATTTTCTGAAATAGTTATCTACCACCTGCATGCTTTTATTAACTGTTTATTAATATTGGTTGGCATTTCCTTTGCAGGGGAATGTTTGATGGACAAGCCCCAGAATCCCATACAGCTCCCATCCGATCTCCCTGGCACCTTGTACGATGCCAATCGGCAGTGCCAGTTTACATTTGGGGAGGAGTCCAAACACTGCCCCGATGCAGCCAGCACGTGCACCACCTTGTGGTGCACTGGTACCTCTGGCGGGGTGCTGGTGTGCCAAACCAAACTCTTTCCTTGGGGAGACGGCACCAGCTGTGGAGAAGTGAAATGGTGTGTCAACGGCAAGTGTGTGAACAAGACTGACAAGAAGCATTTTGATGTGAGTTTCTCTACCAAAACACATTTAAGCTCCTTTTCAAAATTCATAATTGAAAGGAACAAAGTGAGGCTGAAAGATTCAGTACCAAGTTACACCCCATCTGCATCCTCTTGGCAGGGATGCAAAATAGCTTATTGTTAGAATTGGTTCTTTGTTCCATATTTTTTTCTTTTTTTCCTAAAAGTTCTCTTTAAAGGATTCTAACGCTGATGGTTTGTTTCACCGTTTAGACTCCTGTTCATGGAAGCTGGGGGCACTGGGGACCCTGGGGAGACTGTTCGAGGACATGTGGTGGAGGAGTGCAGTATACAATGAGGGAGTGTGACAACCCAGTCCCAAAGAACGGAGGGAAGTACTGTGAAGGCAAACGAGTGCGCTATAGGTCGTGTAACATTGAGGACTGTCCAGATAACAATGGTAAGTAGCAGTGGACTCCAGCTTTGAGAAATGGGGTAGAAAAGATGTGCCCACAACAGGCGGTGAAAAGTTGGAAACTGAAAATGTCATCATGTCGTTCTCTTTCCAGGAAAAACCTTTAGAGAGGAACAATGTGAGGCACACAACGAGTTTTCCAAAGCTTCCTTTGGGAGTGGGCCTGCAGTGGAGTGGATGCCCAAGTATGCTGGCGTCTCCCCAAAAGACAGGTGCAAGCTCATCTGTCAAGCCAAAGGCATTGGCTACTTCTTCGTTTTACAGCCCAAGGTAGTTACTTTTACACTTATTTTTTGCCTAAGAACCAAGGCCTTGGCTTGCTGCCTTTTCATGCAACCTTTGATGTGCTTTCTTTCTTTTATATATTAATATGTATTCAATTTCAAACTCAAACTCCTTTTCTTCTTTGGGCATTGGTAACTGCCTGCTTTGAGTTTTGTGTTGCTTTTGATTATGAATGAAGCTTAAATCCAGCACTTAAGATTTTTACAAGTGCTTATTATTACTCCTTTACATACAAAGAAAAGCCCTTTGAAAAAGCAAGTGCTTCTCTGTATAACTAGGTTTCACATACAACTCATGGTCAAATAAATTATATATTAACACAGCAACCAGTGTTTTGAAAAACAGTTCAGGCTTGTCCCAATGTACTGGTTGCTGGATAACTAGCACTAGCATATGCAAATAGACTTATTGAAATGAAAGTCTAAGCATTGACAATTCTTATGTTTGAGGACCTATATTGAACTAGGAGAAGCACCATTTCTTTTGCTGTTTTGCTGAAGAGATAAATCTGTCTCTGAGGTAAAAAGTGGAATTTAATTTGTTTGAGATTATCATGTGTCATTAGCACCATAGGCTATGGAAACACTCCCAAGTCGCAGATTCAATATTCAACAAGTTACTTATGAAGTACCTACTATTGCCAGGTATTATTGTAGGAACAGAGGATACAGCAGTAAACAAATTGGTGAAGAAGTCTGTTTTCATTGATCTTAGCTAGAGGGGACATAGATTTATAAACAAATAATCAAAAAATTTATAGCTTTTTCAGATGTCTATATGTACTATTGAAAAAAAAAAAGCCAAAGTGAACAGATCATAGCATCATCTTATCTTATTAACGTGCAGCACCAAATACATGTTCTTTTTTCAGGTTGTAGATGGTACTCCATGTAGCCCAGATTCCACCTCTGTCTGTGTGCAAGGACAGTGTGTAAAAGCTGGTTGTGATCGCATCATAGACTCCAAAAAGAAGTTTGATAAATGTGGTATTTGTGGAGGAAATGGATCTACATGCAAGAAAATATCAGGATCAGTTACTAGTGCAAAGTAAGTTTTAAAATGCATCCTCTCAGTGATCTTCTAATTTAGAGGTAAATTTTTACACATCTGGGAAAAAAATACAGTATAAATGATTAACATGTTTTAAGATAAGTAATCTAATTAGCCAAATGACTGAGAAATTCATTTGTATCTATTTTTCTTGCCTACAGACCTGGATATCACGATATTGTCACAATTCCAACTGGAGCCACAAACATTGAAGTGAAACAGAGGAATCAGAGGGGATCTAGAAACAATGGCAGCTTTCTTGCTATCAAAGCTGCCGATGGTACCTATATCCTTAATGGCAACTTCACTCTATCCACTTTAGAGCAAGACATTTCATACAAAGGTGTTGTCTTGAGATACAGTGGCTCTTCCGCAGCATTGGAAAGAATTCGCAGCTTTAGCCCTCTCAAAGAGCCCTTAACCATCCAGGTTCTTACTGTGGGCAATGCCCTTCGACCAAAAATTAAATACACCTATTTTGTGAAGAAGAAGAAGGAATCGTTCAATGCTATCCCTACTTTTTCAGAATGGGTCATTGAAGAGTGGGGTGAATGTTCCAAGTCATGTGGATTGGGTTGGCAGAGAAGACTGGTAGAATGCAGAGACATTAATGGACAGCCTGCTTCAGAGTGTGCAAAGGAGGTGAAGCCAGCCAGCACCAGACCTTGTGCCGACCTGCCTTGCCCCCACTGGCAGTTGGGTGATTGGTCGCCATGTTCCAAGACTTGTGGGAAGGGTTATAAAAAGAGAACCTTGAAGTGTCTGTCCCACGATGGAGGAGTGTTGTCTCATGAGAGCTGTGATTCTTTAAAGAAACCTAAACATTACATAGACTTTTGCACAATGGCAGAATGCAGTTAAACAGGGTTAGTTTTGAGAGTAAGTCAGAGCAAGGAAGGACTGATGTGCTGATATCAAGAAGGCTGGGTGGATCCAGTGTATTTTCCTGGTAACCAGTGAGTGAGATATGACGACAAGGTAGGAGTGCGGAGGTAGATAGGAAAGGAGTTAGATCACCAGAATAGCCTGTCAGTTACAAATTTGATAGGGTAGTTAATGAGGATTATTAACCTCTGATCAATGATATAGCATGATAAAGCCCCAGGGCATTACTATTATTATTTCTTCTATTACATCTGTTACAAGATTTTTTTTTTTTTAATTGTCAGAAAAAGAAATATACAACCCCTGTTTCCTGGTACTGATTAAATATTTTGTATCATGGGGTTGGGAAATAAAAAGCAGGAGAAAGGTGAGATTTCCTTTAAGACATGGCTTACTTTACCTCACTACCATTGAGGGGAGAAAGGAGTACAGATCAGATCTTTGACCAGCACTGTTGATGGCAACTGTGGTTTCAGAGAATGTTTATACATCTGTTCTACCAAGAGCTCAGTTTGTTCAGCATGAGATAAAGGCTCAGCAATGTGAAATGACTCAAATGGCTCTATCTTTACCTTCTTGTACCATCTCAGTATTTGTGTAATTCATTTTGCTGAAAAAAACAATTCCATGTATTTATAAAAGTGCATTCAGTCTACAAAGGCAAAAGAAGCAGCAAAGTATTAGGTGCTGGTAAATACTAGAGGAGACAATGAGCTTTGTACCTCCCACCTTTCTTTCCTCCTGTGTAAGCCTACTTTCCTCCTGTATTTGGATGTGAAGAAATGATTTGTGTCTCAAGAAAGTAAAACCACACAAGAAAGATGTAATGCCAGAGCAAGAATGGAGTGTATAGAACAAGGTCCCACGGGCTTGGGGACATTGAGATCATCTGTCTCATGGTGGGGAGGCTACTGAGGGGTAGCAGGTCCATCCCCAGCAGCTGGTTCCACAGTCATATCCTGGTGAATGTGTTTAGCTCTTCTATAAGAGAGAACATGACTTTTCCCATATGTATATAGTAAAATATCTTACTATAAATTATATGTACTTTATAAGTATTGGTTTGTGTGTTCCTTCTAAGAAGGATTATAGTTTGTAATAAATGCCTATAATAACATATTTATTTTTATACATTTATTTCTAATGATAAAACTTTTAAGTTATATCGCTTTTGTAAAATTACATATAAGAATAGAGTATTTATACAATATATGTTACTAGAAATAATAAAAGAACACTTTTTGAATGTGTATGTCTATTTTTTTTAAAGTGGGAATTAGTTCCTGGGAAGGAAATCTGAGACACAAACATTGAATCTGCAGAATGTATAAGAATAGAGTATTTATACAATATATGTTACTAGAAATAATAAAAGAACACTTTTTGAACGTGTATGTCTATTTTTTTTAAAGTGGGAATTAGTTCCTGGGAAGGAAATCTGAGACACAAACATTGAATCTGCAGAATGTTTTTTTTTTTTAATTCTTTGGGAATAAGATTTTGTTCTAATGAAATAGATTTCATGTATCCTTGGTTATGTAATTGCTAAAAGAATCTGTGATATCTTTAGTGATAAGTTTGTTACTAATTTATCTGATAATACACATCAGTGATTGGCAAACTTTCTGCAAAGAGCCAGATATAAATATTTATGTCTTTGTGGACCATACCATGTCCATCACCACTACTCACCTGTGCTATTGTGGCGTGAAGGCAGCCACAAATAATACATAAATGAATGGACATTTCCATGTTCTAATAAAACATTATTTACAAAACAGATGGTGGGACAGATTTATTCTGTGGGCTTAGTTTGCCAACCCCTGACGTACAACATAAATTAAGTGGGAAAAGGTTGGAGTTCTAGATGAATTTTGAATTTTTATCTCTTGAATTATTTAAGTAAAATTATGTGGAAGTATTTAAGCTACTGAGTAGAAAATGGTGCTTCATAAATTACATTTGGGATTGACATGCATGGTGAGCCAAACTCTCCAGACAATTTACTTGCTTATCAGGAATATCTGAGGTGTTTTGCAGAAACCTGGGAAAACCCAGGCCTCTCTGGGCAGCCTTTTGTAAATCACTATAGTTTAATGCTAAGTGGTACATTAATGACTTCGAAAGTTCAGACTCCTTCCAAAGAAACTACATTTCTCTGAGGAAATAGTTTGTTTACTAGAAGACTCAGATTATGTGGTTAACCACAGACATTTCCAACTTTAGATTTTAATGCATTTTTTCATCCTCAGAATGATTTTTCTGAAGTAGTACAATATAACATGTTAATTTCAGAGTCACATGATAATTTCTAATTTACCTTCAAAATTACTCAAAGCTTTCTTCCCCTGAGCAACTGAACATATGAGTCTCAGGAGTCAGATGTATAAGTGCAAAGAGTGGGGTGGGGGAGGGGAGAATCATGTTAATATCTGGTTATTTCTTTTTTCTACTAGGCCAAGGGACTGAGAGGTAAAAGTCAAGTCTCACATTGTGGGAACTAATCTTGGTCCCATATAAAGCATTTAAACGCAGAATTTGGGTGTGCAACTTAGTGGTCTAATGTGCCCTTTGCACCCGCAACTTCTATCACAATAATTTACGTGCCTGCAATAGTACAGTACAAATCCCCACAGTAAGTGACATGGAAGATAAACACATGCAAGAAATGCCCTGATCTTCTTTTACTATACACATTACTTGAGAAAATGAGATATATATACCTAAAATGATAACCCATAAAATAAAGAAATCATTTTTTAATCTTGCCTCAATCACCAAAGAGTTTTTCTTTTTAAGAGGCATTGATCGATTTGATGTGGCAAGTGGAGACTAAAGTTCAGATCAAACATTTTTTACTGTCCTTTTTATTCTCAGTCCAAGGGAATGTCAACCAACTTTCTAGTGTGGCCACGTTACTTTTCAGCACCCCGCTGGTGAGATTTTTCTTTTATCCATAGGCTGAGCAATTTAAGATACTCTGCGTTGGCAGCAAAGAGAGGTTAGTTTGAAACACACATCTCAGTTCTGTGAGCTTGATTAGGCACCTGCTTAAAAGCAGGAGAGTTTTTGCGCTGTCTCCTGTTGCAGGTATAAATGATGAGCTGGGAGAACGTTGAGTACTAATTCAAACACCTAAGTTTTGAAGCATTCAATGGGGAGGGTTTTTTTTAATGGTATTTCAATAATACCAACCAAGCATATTTTTTGGATCTGCGATTTCACCAACAATAGGTAAAAACAGTTCCCAGCTCTTTCTCTTTGTTTAATTTGTCTTTTAGAAGAGGCCATTACTGATGTTAATATCAGTTAGGAACAATAGACAGCAGCCACACTTTTCTAACTTCATTGGTTTTCCACAAGAAAGGAAAAGAAATTATTAATATAAGAGTTGTGAGTGCTTGGCTCTATTAGTCTATTTCTGTTGCTTATAAAAGAGCACTTGAAACTGGGTAATCATAAAAAATTGAAATTTATTTCTTACAGTTTTGGGGGCTGAGAGGTCCACAGTCCAGTGAATGCATCTGGTAAAGGCTTTCTTCTTGGTAGTGACTTTCTACAGCGACTCGGGGTATCACATGGTGAGAATAGCAAGACAAGCAAGAGCTAACCTTCTCACTTGCTCTCCTAATAAGCCATCATAACTATGCCCATGACTACCCATTAAACCACCAACCCATTACTCCATGAATGGATCAATCCATTCATAAGGGCACAGTCCTTACAACCCAATCACCTCTTAAAAACCTCACCTTCCACCACAGTATTTGGGGTGAAGTTCCAATATGAGCTTGAGTGATGTTCAAACCACAGCATTGACCTATCAAGGAAATTGACCAAAGCTATCCCATGTGGCCATTAGAGAAGGGAACCAGAAAGGAGCCAGATAGGAAACTGTCACAGTAATTGCAATGAATGACAATGATGGGCTGAACTAGGGTGATAGCCAGGGAGGTGATAAGAGCAGTCAAATTCTGCAGTTCAAGATGATGAGATTTGCAGATAGATACAGATGTGAAAAGAAAAAGAACATCATAAATGAGTCCAAAGTTTGTTTGGTTCCCCCCCCCGTTTGGTTGTTCTTCTGGTTTTAATTTATTGGGGTGGGGGCTGAATATTCTGTGCAACATAGATGTGTACTACGGTCTACTCAGAGACCAACAGAAACTAAATATACAAGATTGTTAGTAAGTATTGAAACCAGTCAAACAAATGGCTAAATATAAATAATTGTTGAAAACATAGTTTCAAAATTAACTGGAAATATAAAAATAGTTGTTAATAAAGAATATATATTAGGTAAAATATTTTAATAATAATAATTAAAGTATAAAACCATATGTCACATTGACAAATCATAAAAGAGGGACAGAAATTATACTGGGAGTTCGCAAAGGATATCTATCACTTTATTCTTGAATTTGATAAACAGAGAAATGTAGATGAGTGATATTTCTTGAAAACAAACACACACACAAAACGTATTTTCATGGAAAGAGGACGTACATAAAATGAAACCCATACAGCAAAGAATGGAAAGCAAAATAAAAAACGCAGAATAAGATGACAAAATACCAACCACATTATTACGACAATGCATTGTCATACAGTGTGCAAGAAGAAATCATCATGTGGTAATTGAAAGTAAGAAAAAGAGAAAGGAAGGAAGGAAAGAAGGAGGGAAGAGGGAGAGGAAGAGAAAGCGTGAAGGAAGGAAGAAAGACATGCTTTTGCTTTGCAGCGGTATAAAATATAGAACAATTAAATGGGTTCTCTTTTATGATGGGCTGTGATTTTATAACTTTTTTTACATAGGCATGATTTAAATATTATCATAGGCTGCAAAAAATTCAGTATTGTCTATTGTGGACTCTTAGAACTTCTATTTTTCAACCAGAGAAAGAAAATTAAGTAGAGAGAATAAAAANTTGAAAGTAAGAAAAAGAGAAAGGAAGGAAGGAAAGAAGGAGGGAAGAGGGAGAGGAAGAGAGAGCGTGAAGGAAGGAAGACATGCTTTTGCTTTGCAGCGGTATAAAATATAGAACAATTAAATGGGTTCTCTTTTATGATGGGCTGTGATTTTATAACTTTTTTTACATAGGCATGATTTAAATATTATCATAGGCTGCAAAAAATTCAGTATTGTCTATTGTGGACTCTTAGAACTTCTATTTTTCAACCAGAGAAAGAAAATTAAGTAGAGAGAATAAAAATAGAAAGTCACCTTTTGCTTGCATGTATTCAGAATTCAATCTTAATAATTAAAAACATGCATTTCATCTACATGAAGCATATATCAAGGGATTTTTTTTTAAAGGAAAGAAAAGCTGAGTGAAGAGAAAGGAATTGATATGAAGACTGTCAGAGGGATTCTCAGTCCTCAAAGATGAAGGAGGCAGAGACTGTTGGTGAAGCAGGAACACAGTCGCTGGCCCCAGTAGAGGCCACATTTGGCAACCTTGAAGTTGCATATGAGGGAGCTAAGCTGAAAGATTAAATAAATGGGCAAGGATCAAAGATCTTTGATTTCTATCTGAAGCTCTTTACCAGATGTATTAGATTAGCTACGTGCACAGTTTCTCTCCTTTCTTCTTCTTTAAAGTGGGCTAAGAATTTATCAGGTCTCTGCTGCATCTCACACTAAAGCAGAGAAGTGCACAAATACAGAACACAAGAGCTGAACTACCAGAGTGATAGACATTATAATACTGCTTTGACTTTTCATTGATTTTGTGTTGGTTTACTCAGTTTTGAATGTTCCAGAACATTTCCCCTTAAATTTTTTTTACCAAAGTTGTTAACAGGAGTAGGATCAACAGTCTTGGCTTTCACCTCCTTACATCTCAAGAGTATGCCAGAGGTGATAATAAAACTGGACTCAATAAAGAAATAAATAAGAAAACATAATTTAAAAAAAAAAAAAAAGAAAATTTAACTTAGGTCAGATGACCCCTAAAAGTTTCCCAGAATTCACTGGACTCAATAAAGAAATAAATAAGAAAACATAATTTAAAAAAAAAAAAAAAAGAAAATTTAACTTAGGTCAGATGACCCCTAAAAGTTTCCCAGAATTCTTTTTTGAAAAAAGCAAACAGGATTTTTTCCAACTTCCCTTCGAAATGGAGGTTTCCCGATAGTTTAGGCAATCACTTTTCAGCCTGGATATTCCAATACACTCATTTCTCTCTTCTCTCTTTCTTCTCATTCTATTGTCTCTTCATTTTCTCGAGTAGCCCCACATTATCAAATCAGTCCTCTCTCCCACCTGTCCTCATTCTGTCTCTCTCCCTGTCCCCAAAGGGTGACCAATGCCAACTGTCCAGGTTTCCTTGGATGAAGGACTTTCCCTGGATGTGGGATAAAAAAATAAATAAATAAAAATAAAATAAAAACTGGACTCATTCCAAAGGATTCTTGAGGGGAAAGGGAAGAAGAGCAGGGGCATACATCATCCAACAGCTTGATAAACAAATTTTGAATAAATGGAAGTTGGTTGGAGGCCTTCTTTTTAAACAATAAGAATGCATAATCTCAGATGCTAGATCTTCAGGTCTAGGCACAGGGTCTTTTGCTTAAAGATCCATAAAGATGATATCTAGTTATCAAAGTACAGGATATTCTGGAATGTTCTCTATAACACTAAGACAATTTCTTTTAGAAATTATTTCTTAGTTAAACCCTGTGGTTTTCTAATTAAAATGCCTTGGTGATTTCCTGTAAGTAGGCAGTAGTAATAATAGAATTTCCTTGTAGGGAACTCCATCATGACTTTAAATGTAACTTCTAAATGTAACATACAACTAAACAGGATTGCTAAAGAAATCGCAGATTATCCTGTTTATCTTTGCTTTACAGGCTCCCTTCTTCCTTTCTTAAAAACAAACGACATTGGTTTTCTACCTAAAGTCATCATAGCATTGCATTCTTTCTCTTTGATACCCATGTGCATGCAAAACAGTTAAAAGATTAAAATATAAACAAAGCTGAACACCCGGAAAAGCTTCTGATCCCATATAATTGTAAACATTTCTAGGAAACTTCACTTGGGACTACTCTAAAAATTGCAGGCCCAGTTCAAACAGTAATATCTGGTTCTTAGCATGTCTGGGAGAAAGCAACAGGTATAATTTTACAATAGAAAAAAAAAGACATTATTGGCAGTCCAAAATTAAAGAACAGGCCATTTTTCTGAGAGATTTTGCCATCCGCAATTGTGGGACTTTACAGAGAACAAAAGCACCATACCATTAGTTCTTTCTAACATATCCAACTTTAATTATCAATAACCACAAAAAAAGGTACAATCTAAAATGTGAATGTTTATTGATTACAGAGTATCAATAACAGAAAAGTTGTTTGTCCTCAGATTGCTGGGCATTGCACTCATTTATATTCAGAACTCAAAGGAAATAGAAAACTAATACTGTTTAGACAAATGCTTACTTTTAAGTAATGTTTTGACGGACTGCCAAAGAATCACATTGTCAACCCCAAAGGTTTTATGTAGCAAGAAGAGTCAATTTATTTTAAGGGTATATCTTTAAGAAAAACATCACTTTGCAAAGAAGATAGAGTTCATTCTTGGAATATTTAATTCAGTCTGTCTTCCCCTAAAATATAACCCTTCAAGAAAAAAAATGAAAGAAAGAAAGAAAGAAGAAAGGAAGGAAGTCGAGAAAGAAAGAGAGGGAAGGAGAAAGGGAGGAAGAAAGATGGAAGAAAGGAAGAAAGCCAACTTACGTTTTTCTTAAGAAAATTATGGTAAGGAAGACG
>NW_007732975.1:62556-66023 GCF_000696425.1 Galeopterus variegatus | reverse complement strand
AAGAAAAACATCACTTTGCAAAGAAGATAGAGTTCATTCTTGGAATATTTAATTCAGTCTGCCTTCCCCTAAAATATAACCCTTCAAGAAAAAAAATGAAAGAAAGAAAGAAAGAAGAAAGGAAGGAAGTCGAGAAAGAAAGAGAGGGAAGGAGAGAGGGAGGAAGAAAGATGGAAGAAAGGAAAAATGGAAGAAAGGAAGAAAGCCAACTTACGTTTTTCTTAAGAAAATTATGGTAAGGAAGACGAATGTGCAGGGTCAGCAATGTAATCATTCATTCTGCTCATATAACAAGTATGGGTAAGACTCAGTGAATATCAGGGGGCCCCTACCTTGTATAAGGCACTGTCGTAGGAACTGAGCAAGAGTCCCCAAGAATAAAAGAGAGAAATGAAGAATAAAATGAAGAAAAGAAATAAAAAAGTAAAGAAAGGTAAAAGAGAGAGAAAGAAAGATAATCTTGCCTTCAGTTTTACAATATAGCTGGAGAATAAAATGTATACATATGAAATGCAATTAATAGTACAAGGATATGAGTCTCATGAATCATATACATGATGTGAGCTCGGGAATACAGAAAGGAGAGATCACCTCAGGTCATAGGGTCAAAGAAGAAGTGGAGCTGTAAACGTGGCACTTCAGGTTGAAAGGAATTGAAATAGGCAGGGGATGCATTCTAGATATCGGGGAAGGAATAGCAGGAGCAAAAGTGCTGACCATGTGATCCGCTCTTACCTAGCTCCTCACCATGGGCAGTGGCATGTGTAGATCAGCCATCAGCTGAGTGGGGAACAGGGAACCCTTCCACATGAAGCAAAAAATAAAGAACAAGAAAGATGCCTCTTGCTTTTTTAGCTTCATCTCAATTGACTTGACTAGATAGGTCAACTTAATTTTCTAAAAAGTTGTCTAGAGGAATTATTGAATATTTGAATGTTGTATTAGTGCGTTTTGTGTTGCTATAAGAGAAATACCTGAGACTGGGTAATTTATAAAAACAGAGGTTTATTTGGCTTATGATTCTGAGACAGCTGCATCTGGCACGGGCCTCAGGCTGNAGCCGGTGGGTACAAGCAGATCACATGGCGAGAGGAAGCAAGAGAGAGAGAGAAGGTGCCATGGTCCTATAAACAACCAGCTCTCATGGGAACTAATAGAGCAAGAACTCACTTAGGACCCCCACCCCCCAGGGAGAGCATTAACCCATTCATGGGGAATCCACACCATGACTCAAACAGCTTCCAGCATTGCCACATTGGGGATCAGATTTCCACATGAGTTTTGATGGAGACAACACGTCCAAACTCTATCAGATATTATTTAAAAAATTTAAATAAATCCAAGTTACAGAGGCAAGTGGCATGACCTTTGAAAACAAAAATGCCAAAACTTGAACATCTAAATTGGCCATCCCTCAACCCCAAATCTAATCACTTTGGGCTGCAAGTCATGAACCCAGAACAACCATTGTGCCAAAGACTCTGGAGCTCCTCCTTGGAACTGTCCTCAGAGCCAATTCAGTGAAGCAACTTGTCCATTGCCTCCCAGACACGTTTTATTTTTTTAACCAAAAATGGCATCACTCAGCTTAGAGGTTTGCCTTAGTCATCATATTTGGCTACGAAGGACTTTGGTTATATCCAAAATAAAATCCTCCTTTAAAGAGAGATTTGCCACCACAGGAGATATTCAAAGAATGAGCTGCAGGCTCTGAAGGTAATTCCAATGGATCCATTCCAGAAATACTTAAGCCATGAAAGCATTACTAGAAAAAGTGTGCACACTTCCCAAATAATGACCTTAAAAGGGACAGAGTGCTTTAGAATGTGGGTTTTGGTTTGCCTGTTGAAAAAGATTCAGACATCCAAGGGTACTTCAAAAATTTCGTGGAAAAATAGAATTGAAAGATAATGAGGATCTTTCCACAAGCTTTTTGAAATACCCTCGGATTGAGAGGATGTTGCTGTACCAGCTGAACGTGGAAAATCTGGAATCAGACTGTTTGTACTTGAGTCCCATCTCATCCATTTCTTTGCCTTACTTTTAATTTGCCTTACCTTGATTTTCCATCGATAAAATGGGAACAATGATAATAGTAACTTAATTCATACAGTTGGTTATAAGGATCCAATCCTGTAATACCTGCAAAGTGTTTAAACTAGTACCAGGAGCATAGTAAACACCACTGATCCTTATATGGTGATAAATGCTAAGGTAATAATTTAGAGTAAGACAGTATTTGCAAAGCAAAGTTAATGTGGAGGCAGCAATGGAGTACTTAATGGCCCATACACTCTGTCCTATTGACAAAGACCTTTGACACCAGCACTGTCACCTGTTACATGCAACTCTCTCCATCACGATTGATTGAACACTTCCCCTCAAGGAACCATCTGCATTTTTGGACTACATTCTCCATACTGATCTATGAGTTTCAGCTTAACACCAAAATCTATGTCATAAAATGCATCTTTTGCTCTAACAAAGAAGAGTGCAAATATATGGGCAGAGACAGTATACTTAGAGAACACATAATGTACATGCATGTCACTGTATCTGTGCTAGGAGGATATAGGGTTAGCTTATGATAACTATAACTTTTGACAACTATCATAGGCCCAAAGAACCCAGAGTCACTTAGATCTATGCAAAAGGTCATCTTTTTTCCCTACAGAACTCAGTACTCTTTAAACCTCTTCATAATAAATCCATAAATCCACAATTTCCTTAAAATCTTAGTTCATGAAGAGAAAATTAGTCTTTGTGTATGCTAGTTTGCTGTGTCTGCCATTACAGTTTTCCACCATGAACATCTTGCTATGCTTTTGTACTGCACTTTAGCATATTAAAAATGAAAAAGCAAACATTTTTTTCTATCCTTTCTGCTTATAGTCCTTCAAGTGTGAAGGCCTGGATATTTTATTAACTAAATATGTGACCTTAGGCAAGTCATTTAATTCCTCTAAGTCTCAATTATTTCTTCAACACAGTAAAAGCATTGGAGTATTTTATCTGTATGGTTTATGATCCTTTCTTTTTTTTAATATCTCTGTCACTGCAGGACAATTTAGAAAGCCAAAATCCACACGTAATGAATTATATTCTGATATCAAACTACAAGTCATAGAGATGCACACGAAAGCTGATATCACCATGATAGCCAAAGCAATTTCCTCTAATTTTTTTTTTCATTTTCCCCCCACTATACTCTCATTTTCATTGTTTACTAAAAAAGAAATCTCATATCTGGTTTAAATGATCTTTATTTTGCACAGAATCACTCAAAGGATTTCACTTTGAACTACATCGTTTTCATGTACTAAGCCTTCCAGTAAACACCCATTCCCTATAAAAGTGTTCATCCGGATTCTATGCTCTCTTGCTGTCTCTCTACAAGCAGATTTTATGTTTCTTAACAGTAAAACCACATTTTTTTACATCTTTTTATTCTGTTTTTATGGTTCTCC